>NW_027639943.1:0-14087 GCF_949606895.1 Notothenia rossii
TACATATACTAGCTATAATTACTTACTTGAACATTTTGAATGCAGACATTTGACTTGTAACAGAGTATTTTCTACAGTGTGGTTCCACACCTATCATACACACATCTGTTTACTCCACATATTTATATATTATAATAGTACGCATTCCATTTGATCTTTTTCTATTTTTGTTATTCCTGCATTTTACTTGTACCATCATGTCGCTAGGTCTTTAGTATAGTAGGCCTATTTTGAATAGTTGGACTTTTAATTGTCAAAACCGTACTCTATTCCGCACAAGACGGAAAGTATTTGATTCTCTGAATTTGAATTAACGTCAGAACATGTTCAGAATGTGAATTTCTTCTTCTACTTTTTATGTTTCATGAACGTCTAGGATGGACCACACACACACACACACACACACACACACACACACACACACACACACACACACACACACACACACACACACACACACACACACACACACACACACACACACACACACACACACACACACACACACACACACACACACACACACACACACACACACACACACACACACACACACACAACAGAGTCCCTTACCTCCTCCCCAGCGTAAGCAGCAGCGAGCGAGGTCGTTCCCGGTGCCAGAGGGAGGATGGCCACTGAAGGGGGCTGCGAAAAGTTGGCCTTATCTGCAAGGACAAAGACAAACCTATCAATCTAATATTCAGTTGGTCAAACTATTCTTAAAGAACTGCTTCAGGGACAAAACAGTCCAATTCTGCCTATAGTTCTTTAATGATATTAACAAGTGTAATCACAGAACATTTACATTTGACAAGAATTGCAATTTACTCAGAATATTTGTCTATTTACTCATTTTGTTTTTCTTTTGACAACTTCATTTGTAATATCAATAAATATACGTATTTCTTCAAGATTGCAGCACCAAAAAGTTTAGATATAGTCTGTCTTTAATGGGTGTCTATAATGCACAGTTTAGGAAAATGTTACGGTTGACTTAAGGTTTTTCGTCAAAAAGTTTTTTCTAATTGGTCTGTTTGTTAACCATATGCCAGTCATTAGTTAATTAGAGTGCCATGTTATAATAACTTAGAGAAATCATTACCCAAATTAAATAATAGTCTGTAACTATAAGTCATTTAGTTTTTTTAATCTGTGTACCTATACAGTCCAGGATCCAGCCCACAGTGCCGTCTCCTCCACACGCGAGCACCCGGAAATCAGGGACATCGTGGAAGAAGTTGAGCTAAAACAGAAGATCAGGTAGATTAAAGCAACACATGCAGAAACAAAACAAAGTGCATTGTTTGGCCTTTGTTGTTCTTAATCTCAATGCCAAAGTGAGTTACAGGCGATAAATCCGCTGATTGGATTTCAGAGGCAGTTGAGACGGGGATTTTCTAAACTCTGAGTGATTTAATGGCATGAGCTAAAAGGCTGATGGCAGAGGGTGTTTCTCAATGTCGAGGACGCTTGGTAGCACATGTCTTCCGAGTCACTTGCTTCAGAAGCGAGGCAAGAATCCAATCCTAGCCTCGGAAAAACGAAGAGTGGAACAGGCTAACAAGTGTGCGTCATATGAGAGGCCCCACCTTACATTTTCCGTCCACAGATTTGGGGAAATTGGTCCGTGCGCAAAGCATTGTGGTGATTTTAAGACCGCGGGGCCTACACATGTGCAGCCTTGAAATTTCTCCAAACGAAGTACGCCGGGCTCGGTAGAATTCCAAGTATGCTGGACATTGGAACAGTCCTTCGGCGGCACTCGATTACGTAGTATGCTTGAAATAGTGGCTCTGGAGCAGCCTTCCTCGACATTGAGAAACACTCTGGGTGATTCTCAATGTCGAGGACGCTGCTTGGTAGCACATGTCTTCCGAGTCACTTGCTTCAGAAGCGAGGCAAGAATCCTTCCTAGCCTCGAAAACAAAGAATTGTGGAACAGGCTAAAAGGTGTGCATGTGTGCGTCATATGCGAGGCCCCGCCTTAAATGGATTGCGATTTCCGCCAAAGATTTGAAATTGGTCCGTGCGCAAAGCATTGTGGGGATTTTTAGACCACGGAGTCTACACATGTGCAGCCTCGAAATTTCTCGCTACGAAGTATGCTGGACATTGGAACAGTCCTTCGGCCGGCACTCGATGACGTAGTATGCTTGAAATAGTGGCTCTGGAGCAGCTTACTCGACATTGAGAAACACCCCAATGTGTGCCCTCTCTGTGCTCACTCCTCTCCCTTCCCCAGAAACAACACAGAGCGCACCCTTCAAAGGGACCTTTAATGTGCGTCGGACAAAGGTGTCGACAGCAGCTTTCATCTCTCTGCATCATGAGACAGCTGCATCATTCCAGCTGGACTGAACTGTAACAGGCTGAGGTGGGACGTAAGGAAGTATATTTACAAACCTGCAGGTCCGCTCTAAAACTCTGACTACTTTTAAATCCAGGCTGAAGACTTTTCTTTTTGCCGCTGCTTTAATTGAACTATTCATATCTATCACTGCACTGTAACTTTTATTCATGTATTTTGTCTTTTAATGTTTATTTTATTATCTGTGCTTTTTAATGACTGATTTTAAATGACATTTTCTTAATGTCTTTCATTTTTGTAAAGCACTTTGAATTGCCTTGTGTTGAAAGGTGCTATATAAATAAACTTGCCTTACTCAAGTACTGCACTTAAGTACAATTTGGAGGTACTTTATTTGAGTATTTCCATTTTACGCTACTTCATACTTCTACTCCACTACATTTAAAAAGGGAAATCATGTCATTTTACTCCATTACATTTAGTTAAGAGCTTAGCTACTTTGAACAAAATGCAACCCAAAATTAAACGAGTGGACCAACTCTTTAAGTCACAAAAGATTCAAATTATTTCAATATTTAGCAAAAAGTTAATCAGAACTGAGTTTGTCTGCAACAGTAAAATGTTACGTTATGAAACAATATTATCTAGAAATGTCACATATATATTTATAGGCCATTTTTCTGCACAATGATTGCACATTTTGTACTTAAGTAAGATTTCTAATACAGGACTTTTACTTGTAAGTATTTTGACAATAATGTGTTGGCACTTTTACTAAAGCACCTGAATCCTCCACTGGCAACAGGCCAAAGACCCTCAAGCAGTTTTTTTGGAAATTGCCAAGACGTTCTTTTTAACTTGCAATATTAGTGAGGAAATATTTGCAACCTTATGTACCTAAAATCTCTAAGAGTTTTATTAACTGATGTGCTTCATGTTGATGGATCTGATATCCAAACGGACTTCCAAGAACTGACTTCTAGTCTTACCATTACCTGAACACATGTTATTGCCTTATGATTAAACGGTTTAAACATGTAATCCTTAATATCCTTAACATCCTCCTCTGTTTTGCTCTGATGTCTTGCCACTTAAATCAAAGTAGGATTAATCCTGGATGGGGTCAGATGAGGCGGTGGCCATGAGGCAAACAGCCCTCTCTAACGGACATGCAGAGAAAAACTACAAACATGCCTCCTGCCAAAACACACTTTGTTTCACGTTACCAAAACACTTCCATGTCAACATAAAATATGAATTAACCCACCTACTCATCCGGTTAGTCGCTATGCTTTATACATGACAGAAACATGTGCATGGACAGATGGAGGTTAATGGAAGGAGGCGGAACAATGTTTGTAATGACCTCAAATACGGCGAGGAAGTGCTTTTCCTCGGAGAAAGCTGCCTCTCACTTTAAAGCCAGCTGAGCCTGTTGCTAGGGAGCGCATGGTAACAGTTGTGTTGAGCTCAGGTTAACCCAGACCTTCTTTCATCACCTCTGCTCTCAGATGTGTGTGATGGGAATACAAGAAACAAGCACTGGGACATGTCTCCATGCTTTAATGTTCAAAAAGCCCTTTATTTTTCTCATACTGCCTGTGCTGCAGCACCTCTTTTCACCCTCTGTCTGAAACCAGAGCCCAGTCTGCTCTGATTGGTTAGCTGGCCGGCTCTGTTGTGATTGGTCAACCCCTTAGAGATGTCCCTCCCCTTAGCATATCACTTACAATGTGTTGGAGCGCTAGCCAATAGAAGTGAGAGTGTTACTTAGTGATGTCACTATGTTATTGAAGTAGAAACAGAAGTAGAAAAGAGGCATTTCAGGCGAGGGGGGGGGGGGGGAACAAAAGCGACAAAGATGACACTATATATTTGTCTTAATTAATCCTAGTGGTTAATATTAATGACATTAAGAGGAGTCTCATTGAATGCCTATTTGAACAAACATAAAAACATTTCTATTATCAAAAGGTTTAGTTCAGGAAGTTGGATCTGTGTCCCATATCACATGAGAGTAAACAGTGTGTGTGTTTGACGTCGTGTGTATGATGGACATCATTCTCCCCAAGCACCTGAGTGTGTCATTGGGTCGCTTGACATATAACACACTCTTGATGGAAGAAAGAGAGGGGGGGAGAGAGACACAAACACACACATGTTTGTTCGCTTCACTTTCAAGGTAGAGCGTCTATAGTTCCCGAGCTATGTAGGAAACATTTCTATGAATGGACAAAAGGTGCAATAGTGTTCCTTTTAAAAGTACAAGCTGTGCTCAGCTCTGACGTATGTGCAACCCTGTGTGTGTGTGTGTGTGTGTGTGTGTGTGTGTGTGTGTGTGTGTGTGTGTGTGTGTGTGTGTGTGTGTGTGTGGTCAAATGCACAGCACGGCAGTACTGCAGTGTCCCCTTCACTGACCTCCTGGTTAATTTGACCCGAGGCAGAGAGGTCAGTCTGTGACTGATAATAATAAACACACTGTACTTTATGTTCTTTTTTATTCAAAGACACAAACTCCGGCCCCAAGGATAATCAAGAGCACACCTAGATTTCCTATTAATGTGTGTCTGTGTCTTTATCAATTATTTGTCCACTGCAAAATAGTACTTTGGGGTCCCATTATGCTGTGTGTTTTTTTTTTTTATCTCCTGTAGTGTGTGATTTAGGTTTTTGTGCATGTAAATGCTCTGCAAAGGCTAATATCAAAAAGTTCCTCCAGAGGAGTTTCCCCCATTGACTCCTTTGTTGACTTCTGTAACAGAGTGACATCATGTAACCCTCGCACTCCTATTGGCTAGCGCTCCAACACATTGTATGTGATAGGCTAAGAGGCGGGACATCTCTATCGCTAAGAGGTTGTCCAATAACAACAGAGCTGGCCAGCTAACCAATCAGAGCAGACTGGGCTCTGGTTTCAGACGGAGGGTGAAAAGAGGTGCTGCAGAACAGGCAGTAAGTGAAAAATAAAGAGTTTTTTCAACATTAAAGCATGGAGACATGTCCCAGGAGAGACACTAACTATGACTATTTCACCATATGTCCTCTTTAAGTTGAAATTATAATATGGTTACCGAGCTGTTGCATTTATAGGAAAGGCTACATGTAGGGTGAAACACAAGGCTGCATGTAGGGTGAAACACAAGGCTACATGTAGGGTGAAACACAAGGCTACATGTAGGGTGAAACACAAGGCTGCATGTAGGGTGAAACACAAGGCTACATGTAGGGTGAAACACAAGGCTACATGTAGGGAGAACACAAGGCTACATGTAGGTGAAACACAAGGCTACATGTAGGGTGAAACACAAGTCATGGTTGGAAATGTTTTCCTGTTGTTCAGAGGTTCATGAACATTATAAAAATGTACTTCCAGTTCAGTTCAGCTACAAGGACACAACCACAACAATGATTGCGTTCCTGCAGCTGCTCTCTCCCTCTCGAGAAGTAATCTCATCGCTAAGGGTTGTACGAAAAAATGAACTGTATCCGAGGGTGGATGTTGCTCGGATAAGAATAGCATCTAACAATCAGAGCGCCAAGGGGTTCGGACCCCACATGTCCTTGTTATTAAGTGGTTGTCCTTTCAATTCACCAACATAGCAACAAAGAGATGAATGCAGCAGACTTACCCTACCATTGGTCCCCCTTGCTCCAAACTGTACACCTGCCGGGGTTTAGAATGGTACCTGAACTTCCTCAGTACTCTGGAAGAAGAAGAGAGAGGAAGACAGAACAAGTCAATTTAGATAGAAATAGAATTAGCACCTCTTTACCAGCATTCAAATATCTCCCTTATTACATCAGAGTTATACAAGTAGAATGATCCAGGTTATGAAAGCATATTAATCTTCAGAAGAATCAATAAAGTAAGTAGCTCAGCCTCTCAGGCCTTGCTTTATGTGAAATAACAGCAATCTTGCAGGTTTACAGGGTCTAATAAAATAATGCAATCTGGATCAGACAATATTCCTTTCATGATGGTGCAATAAAGTCTGGTACGTCGTAGCTCTATGATGTTTAAATAGACAGATGCAAGAAAAGACGTTATTATCTTATCATCCATCTTTGCTTCTCTCATGGTGCAACGTTTTGTTCGTAAAAGACCGAAAAAACGATCACTTTTGCCTCTGATTGGATGATGTGCTTTAAACTGTCAGAACAGCTTGATGACTGACTGTCTCAATGGCTTTGTATTTAAACTTCTATGTAAGATTCATATGTTTACATAGATTTAAAACACATGTTAATTACCGTAATTTTCAGACTATAAGCCGCGCCTTTTTTCCCATTTTTCGACCTTGCGGCTATATAACGGTGCGGCCAATCTATGGATTTTTACAGTTAACGGCCACGAGGGGACCTCCTACATCTATGGATTTTACAGGTTACAGTCCACCACCTTTAACTCTATGGGCTCGATGGCCGGTCCGCGCCCCCCACCTTTAAGCGGCGGGTTCCAGCAGGAAAAGCTGGAGGCGGAAAGAGTGAGACAGGTAGCGCGCAAAGTAAAAGTGGAACCGAGAGTGGTACGAGAGACAGAACGAGAGCAAGACAGACAGACATTACGAGAGCGAGACAGTTTGTCCCCGTACCACTGGTTGAAAACCACTTGCTGTAGATCACTGCCGGTACGTGCGCTGGGAGTTTGAAAGTTGAAAAGTGTGTGTGTCTGAAACGCTATGTGATACAGTACAGTTTACACAGCACATGTTCTGTAGCTAATATTGCACTAAATGCTAACACTTGAATACGTTATGCAAATATGCAACTTGTTTGTTGAAATGTTAATAAATGGGAGCTTCCTCAAACAGCCATCTCTTTCCCGACAATCCCCTCTGTGCACGAACCCTTACATATGGTAATGAAACATTAAACACCTGCGGCTTATAGTCCAGTGCGGCTTATATATGTACACATCATTCAATTTAGCTGCTGCCATGTGCCAAATAATCACGGCACATGTGGGTTGAATATTAACATCAGTGTGAGCCTCAAATAGCTTCACTGCAGGCGCCTAAAGTGACGTCTTTACAACCATCTTCAAAAATCTGTTCTGCTGCAGTTTTCTGTCAGAAATGAACTGAAATAATCTCTTCAGAGATCAGGAAGAGGAGCGACGAAGAGGAGGAGGGTTTGCTCTTCATCTCATCTCGTTGACGCAGCAGTTTCCTGTAACCTTGTGGCGGTTACATAAAACAACCATTGAAGCTTTCACAATCCCCTGAAGCACGTCTCAGGAAAGTTATTTCACTGAAGGCTGATATTTCACTTCTACTTTACAACAGGAGGCAAGTCTATTTCATTGAACTGTACTATTTTATAGACCTGTACTTTACTGTTTTACAATTGTTAGTGCGATAGAGATCATGCCATGTTTTGAGTGTGTATTGATTGTAATGTAGCTAAAGACTGCAGATAGCTATTAGCTCAAATCTGGCATAAATCATCTCTACTGTTCTCTGAGATTAATGTATATGGGGTCCTTGTTCAAATAAATACATACATAAAATTAGACTTCTTAATTTATATTAATAAGTTGATCGACATCTAGAGTACACCAAGGTACACAAGGCACTTAAATTAAATTTAGATTATACAGTGGATATCGTAGATTAAGAAACAATATTTAAAATCTAGATTAAATGTTTTACCCCATGTTGAAAAAATTATAATTAACAAATAATGTGTTAAAGGTCCCATGTCATGCTTTTCCGGTTATTACCCGTCCCCTTGTGTGTTTTGAAGGTTTTTCTGCATGTGAACGGTCTGCAGAGTCACAAACCCTCAAAGTACACCCTGTAGGGAGTGAAACTCTAACACAGAGAAGACCTGTCTATGCTGCCCCAGAACGCCTCGTTGGACATTTCTCTTTTTCCATTGTTTACTTCTTGGGTATAGTGACGCAACGTAACGGCACCGCAGATTGGTCGAAATTGACCAATCCTCGGAGCCGTTACATTTTGAGCAATCGGGACACTGAGCTGGCTGGTGTGGGGTCGGCGAGACAGAGTATACCTCAACAATGGAATTATGATCAGTAGAAATGACCATGACATGGGACCTTTAACCTATTTTCCTTCTACTTATTAATATATATAATTATATTCCCAGATTTCTTATTTTTAATATATACAAAATGTGTATTAAACAAATGGAGGGCACTTATTATCTTTGACCTTTAAAATGACAAAATGATAAAATTAATAATATTTTTATTTTGAAATAATGAAAAAAAAAGTACTTGTCCTCTGAAATTAAATGATGAAAGAGTTTCAAAGCACTCAACTTTTTTTCTAATCTGTATTCATGGTCTCCATTTTGCCTCAAACATAATGTCCTCGAACAGCATAGTTTGCACTTACCGCTCGCCCTGCCTGCCTCCACTCTTGGGGTTGACGAGGACGAGGAGGGGGTGAGTCCCTGGGAGAGGAGTGATCTGCAGACAGGAAGTAGAAACATCCTCAGGAATCTGTCACCAGCTTTGTTGACTGAATGTCCTCTTCCAATATGAGAGTAACATGATAACACAGGTATCCCAACTGTAGCTGTGTACATGACAGGATGTGTGATTACCTAGAAGAGCATCAGGACTGTTTGAGGCATATGATAGCTATGTGATTAACATGATGATTCAGCCTCTATGGAGAGAGACATATGACAAGCATGATCATTTCTGACGTGGAGCTAATCTGAAGTAAACATTGAATACTGCTTTCTATTCCTCCATCTTGGGACTGTGGAACTCCCTCTCTTGGATATCAGCATGTGAAGGACACTGTTCAGGAACTAGTAGATGCTCTGTATGTGATGACTACTTCCATTCTGGAGAGGATCACAGATACATGGATCGAATCTCAAGCCGGTGACGAGTGATTAACATTTTTAAGTATTCAGAAAAAGTGAGAATTTAGAGAAAAAGTGAGAATTTTGAGAGAAAGTGAGAATTTTGGGAAAGTTCAGAATTTTTAGATTTCGAGGAAAAGTGAGAATTTTGAGAAAAAGTGAGAATTTTGAGAAAAAGTGAGAATTGAGAGAAAAAGTGAGAATTGAGAGAAAAAGTGAGAATTGAAGAGAAAAGTGAGATTTTTGAGAAAAAGTGAGAATTTTGAGACAAAGTGAGAATTTTGAGACAAAGTGAGAATTTTGGGAAAGTTCAGAATTTTTAGATTCCGAGAAAGTCAGAATTTTGAAAAAAAGTCAACATTTTGAGAGAAAGTCCGAATTTTGGGAAAGGTCAAATTTTTTTGATTTTGAGAAATAATCAGAATTTTTTTGATTTTGAGAAAAAAACTCAGTATTTAGTACGTGACAGGATGTATGATTACCTAAGAACCTGTATTCCTCCATCTTGTGACTGTGTAACTCCCTCTCTTGTATATCAGCATGTGAAGGACACTGTTCAGGAACTAGCTGATGCTCTGTATGTGATGGCTACTTCCATTCTGGAGAGGATCACAAATACATGGATCCTGAGATTGAAGCTCAAGCCGGTGACGAGTGATATTTTCCTAACAAGCTTCATTTCGTCACTTTAAAAACCTGCAGGACGGACTTCGTACCTGCAGAGCCTGTCCGTCTCCGGGGGAGAATTTAAACGTCTGGTTGATATCGTCGGGGCTGGTGCTGGGGGGCGAGTCCCCCTCCCCACGCTTCACCACAGAATGACGGTCCTGTGGAAGAAAAGGGGAATATTAGTCAAACTCAGATAAACCCAACCTGGTTTAGTTGATTGTGACATTTCCCCATCCTCTGCAAAGTAGATCCTGCCATGCTGACATAAATAAATAAATACAAATAAACAGATAAATAGATTAAATAAAGGAAAGATAAATATTGATTTCATAAATACAAATAGGGGTGATATGAATGAGACGATGACAACTGTTATACAATCACTGTTAGTTGTTGTATCTCTTTGTTTAAAAAATGTTTTTGTTTATTATTTGTTTGTTTTTTTATACATTTTTTTTGTGGAAGAAATTAAACTTCGTAACATGTTGAAATGCTGAATGTAGAGTATTCAATCCCCCACTGACTCAGAACAAAAAGAGTTTGAATGACTATTTATTTTTATTTGAAGTATGTGTGTGTTATTAATCCATTAGAAATGTGTGTTTGGCTCAATTACGGTTGAAAAGATGATCATTTCTTCTTTCATTTCCACCCTTGATTGTTAATTACACAACATGTCTATGTTTGTTGTGTCTATGTTCACTGTGTAAATGTGTGTTCGACTCGTGGGCCCCGGAAAGAAGCTAACGCTAATGGAGATCCTAATCCTAATAAAGACGAAAAAAAGAAATGCCCAAAAGGCCATGTTGCAAAATTAAAAAGTAAAAGTTGAGTGCTTTCCTCATTTTGGATTCACATAAGCAACCATGGGCCACAAGTACTTAAAAAAGACTTCCATATTACAGAAGAAGGAAACTGCGCACTCAAAGATATAATTATTTGAATACCCCTTAACAAGCATTGAAGTCATAAATCAGGATGAGCTTTAAATATTCTGCAGGTGCATACTTCCTTGTATGTATGGAATGCCCACTATGAATATGGATGATATGCATATAAATGCACCTGTCAATGATGTATATGTGAGGCTAATTGACGAGTCAGTCCACAAACACAAATATAGAAGTGTGAAATTGAGGCAGGTGTTTGGAGGACAGGATGGTCTGATATTGGAGGAAATCTGATGAAGGGCGGCGTGTCACTAATGCAGACATTTCATCAACGCAAATATCTACACTGTCGACACAGGCTTGAACCACTGCTCTATAGCACACTAACAATGACAAGTTTGCAGTCTGCTCACAAGACGCTTGTTTAAAGATGTAACAAAATAACTCCTCCTCCATCTGCTGAATGCACACAGTCTGCAGAGGTGGGGAGTACTTTGTTACTGTACTTAAGCACATTATTCTGGTGTCAGTACTTTACTCCACTACTTATTTTTCTGACGACTTTTTACTTTGACTTCTTACATGTTGAACACAAATACCTGTACTTTCTACTTCTTACATGTTGAACACAAATACCTGTACTTTCTACTTCTTACATGTTGAACACAAATACCTGTACTTTCTACTTCTTACATGTTGAACCCAAATACCTGTACTTTCTACTTCTTACATGTTGAACACAAATACCTGTACTTTCTACTTCTTACATGTTGAACTCAAATACCTGTACTTTCTACTTCTTACATGTTGAACTCAAATACCTGTACTTTCTACTTCTTACATGTTGAACCCAAATACCTGTACTTTCTACTTCTTCCATGTTGAACTCAAATACCTGTACTTTCTACTTCTTACATGTTGAACACAAATACCTGTACTTTCTACTTCTTACATGTTGAACTCAAATACCTGTACTTTCTACTTCTTACATGTTGAACACAAATACCTGTACTTTCTACTTCTTACATGTTGAACTCAAATACCTGTACTTTCTACTTCTTACATGTTGAACACAAATACCTGTACTTTCTACTTCTTACATGTTGAACTCAAATACCTGTACTTTCTACTTCTTACATGTTGAACCCAAATACCTGTACTTTCTACTTCTTCCATGTTGAACACAAATACCTGTACTTTCTACTTCTTACATGTTGAACACAAATACCTGTACTTTCTACTTCTCACATTTCCCAAACAGCTGGTTCCTTTAGTCTGAATGTGTGTTTGGTGGTGTGATCATTATTATTTAGAGTCATTGCGTGCCTATTGATTTGAACACGATCCGTGTATCCATCATTTCCTGGTCTTCTCTAAAGAAGAGGGACCAATGAAAACGTTGTCATGTTGCCGTTGTTCAGCATGGAAACATTCATTAGCTAACAATGACATTATTGTTCTATTAATATAAAGGGAGGTCAGGTACTCTTTAAAACAGCTGCTAGTTATGGGTACTTTTTACTGAAGTACATTTCAAAGCCCATACTTCTTTACTTTTACTTGAGTAAAGACATTTAGTCAGTACTTCTACTTTTAAACACATGTATCTGTACTTCTACTTGAGTAAAGGATGTGTGTACTTTTGCCATCTCTGACACTCTGTAATGTACATATGTGCAGTGTGGTATGCTAACAGCTGAGAGAAAGCCCCTCACCAGCACCACAGGGCAGATGTAGGAGGGCAGAAGTGTGTGGTCCCTCAGAGAGCCGCCATCACACTCCGGCTTCACGTTAGACACACATTTATTATGGAGCTGAGGAGAGAGAGAGAGAGAGAGAGAGAGAGAGAGAGAGAGAGAGAAGCAGAAACATAAGAAGTGTGGGCGGAAACCATCTGTGACACTCAAACAGTCCCAGTGTGAAACGCTCCACTTTCTGGGTTGTTTACCCTGAGTGTTTACTGACCGTGTGACGGGCCGTACACTAACAATCAGGAAGTTATACATTAGTGTTTCAATGCAGAGTTACTATGGCGATGGAATGAGAACGACTGCAGAGTGAAATTTGAGAGATTTTACATGAGGGATAATGTTTACATTTAACTCCAAGTCAGTGCTGACATCTAGTGGAAATAAAAAGCAGTGCAATGGAAAATGTATCAAGGTCTGTAAGTGCTTGTTCTAATCACATAATGGGGACATACAGTTGTTTACATATTGGAATAAAGTCATTAAGACATTGTTATAGCATTAAGGGACATATTTTGAGATAACTGAATGTAATACCTTTTAAAACTAAGAATTTACGTGTAGGCCTATATGTATGCAACATTCCAATATGAGTGTGTAAAAGTGAGAAAGACAGACTTTATAATGGCCATAACTCATTGTTTAACATTTATAAACAATTGTATTCAACCTAACTAAAAGTATAGTACTATTTTACTTAATTTGTACTCCTTTTATATTGGTCGATACAGGGTATCATATAAGGCAGCGATGGGCAAATGTCAGCCACCTCCTCATTTTGCGGCCCTCAGATTAATTTATAAACAACGTAATTAATAAAAATAAATACATATATATATATTTTTTAGTTGCAGTAGCTACTTATACCGTTCACTAGACTCCTAGTTACGTCGCGAGCTGCGTACATGATTTCGTTCGGCAGCCAAATACCGCAAAATAATCTGTGACGCGTTTGTGTTTGTTTCCCGGGGAAACACTCACAAGAAACACCGGCTGTTGTTATGTCTGCTGTGACGTTAAGTCACCGCTTAATTATGCCGTTACAAGCTTAAAGGTTGTATTTATCATCTGAATTTGGCGGAAAAAGTTTAATATTCTAAAAACCAAGACTTTCTTTATTTGAAATCAGATGAAAACAAACTGCCGTGTTATCTATGATTACTACGCTTTTCATTCATAATTTCAGCGGGAGGGAGGGGGAGCGGCGCTGAGGAACAGCAGAGTGCGGGCTGACGGGTGTCTGTGTTGACATTCCCCTTATTGTAGAATAAGGGGAATGCAGAGACTGGCTACAAGTGTCTAAGGTTCAAGTTAGACAACTAATGTCTGGGTTAGTGTTCATGACTTCATGTTTATGTCATCTTAATGGTTCATCTCAATGCACACACATTTTCCATGCTTTCCAATAGTTTAAAATAGTTTTATTCCACTGTTTAATAACCTGTTCATTACAAACATGCCACTTGTCAAAATGTAACAACATTTCTGTGAACTGATATTTGTTTAGTGAGCTTATTAGAGGATGTTCCCTGAAAGATTGTAAAATGTCAATGAAGATGTCAGACTTAGTATATTTGTTAATAATTGCATACAATACAGGGAATGTGTGTGTGTGTGTGTGTGTTCCAA
>NW_027639942.1:0-60000 GCF_949606895.1 Notothenia rossii
GATTTCTCAGTATATCTCCGGGACATTTCCCTGGCTTTCCCACCGTCACAATGGACAAACGAGACATGAAATAACATCAACAGATCAAGACGAAGCGAATGGAAGTACCCCCGGAGTCATAGCATGTGTAAATCGAGACGAAACATCTCTCTCTCCCTCGCCTGCTTGCGAAGGGGAGGGGCAGTTTACACACACACACACGCAGCTGCTGCATGCAGCAACGCACACACAGGGAGGAGATGGCAGAGAGAATGCACTCCCCTGAAAACTCCCCTTGAATTCCTCCAGACTCAGAAAATGTAAAAGTTCACTTTTTGGAGATCCATAGAAAAAGGGTGAAAATGGAAAAAAGTATTCGAAAATAGTGCCTCATAAGGCGGGTAGAGTCCCTTGAAAACTCCCCTTGAATTCCTCCAGACTCAGAAAAAGTCAAAGTTGACTTTTTGGAGATCCATAGAAAAAGGGTGAAAATGAAAAAAAGTATGCCACAGCATGGATTCGAACACGCGACCAACCGCATCCAGGGGCGAGCGTTAACGCAGTGAGCCACTGGACCTGAGTACTCAAACATGCCTACTTGTGCATCTTAGACACTCTGAATTCACTAAATGTACAACCTTTTCTCCATCAAAATGAACAAATGAGACATGAAATAACATCTCCAGATCAAGACGAAGCGAATGGAAGCGGTCCCAGCCTCGTAGCTGTGAACAGCTGTGATCGCAGGAAAATGCTGTTACAAAGATTTCTCAGTATATCTCCGGGACATTTCCCTGGCTTTCCCACCGTCACAATGGACAAACGAGACATGAAATAACATCAACAGATCAAGACGAAGCGAATGGAAGCGGTCCCAGCCTCGTAGCTGTGAACAGCTGTGATCGCAGGAAAATGCTGTTACAAAGATTTATCAGTATATCTCCGGGACATTTCCCTGGCTTTCCCACCGTCACAATGGACAAACGAGACATGAAATAACATCAACAGATCAAGACGAAGCGAATGGAAGTAACCCCGGAGTCATAGCATGTGTAAATCGAGACGAAACATCTCTCTCTCCCCCGCCTGCTTGCGAAGGGGAGGGGCAGTTTACACACACACACGCAGCTGCTGCATGCAGCAACGCACACACAGGGAGGAGATGGCAGAGAGAATGCACTTCCCTGAAAACTCCCCACGAATTCCTCCAGACTCAGAAAATGTAAAAGTTCACTTTTTGGAGATCCATAGAAAAAGGGTGAAAATGGAAAAAAGTATTCAAAAATAGTGCCTCATAAGGCGGCTAGAGTCCCTTGAAAACTCCTCTTGAATTCCTCCAGACTCAGAAAAAGTCAAAGTTGACTTTTTGGAGATCCATAGAAAAAGGGTGAAAATGAAAAAAAGTATGCCACAGCATGGATTCGAACACGCGACCAACCGCATCCAGGGGCGAGCATTAACGCAGTGAGCCACTGGACCTGAGTACTCAAACATGCCTACTTTTGCATCTTAGAAACTCTGAATTCACTAAATTCACAACTTTTTCTCCATCAAAATGAACAAATGAGACATTAAATAACATCTACAGATCAAGACGAAGCGAATGGAAGCGGTCCCAGCCTCGTAACTGTGAACAGCTGTGATCGCAGGAAAATGCTGTTACAAAGATTTCTCAGTATATCTCCGGGACATTTCCCTGGCTTTCCCACCGTCACATTGGACAAACGAGACATGAAATAACATCAACAGATCAAGACGAAGCGAATGGAGGTACCCCCGGAGTCATAGCATGTGTAAATCGAGACGAAACATCTCTCTCTCCCCCGCCTGCTTGCGAGGGGGAGGGGCAGTTTACACACTCACGCAGCTGCTGCATGCAGCAACACACACACAGGGAGGAGATGGCAGAGAGAACGCACTCCCCTGAAAACTCCCCTTGAATTCCTCCAGACTCAGAAAATGTAAAAGATCACTTTTTGGAGATCCATAGAAAAAGGGTGAAAATTAAAAAAAGAATGCCACAGCATGGATTCGAACACTCGACCAACCGCATCCAGGGGCGAGCGTTAACCCAGTGAGCCACTGGACCTGAGTACTCAAACATGCCTACTTGTGCATCTTAGACACTCTGAATTTACTAAATGTACAACTTTTTCTCCATCAAAATGAACAAATGAGACATTAAATAACATCTACAGATCAAGACGAAGCGAATGGAAGCGGTCCCAGCCTCGTAGCTGCGAACAGCTGTGATCGCAGGAAAATGCTGTTACAAAGATTTCTCAGTATATCTCCGGGACATTTCCCTGGCTTTGCCACCGTCACAATGGACAAACGAGACATGAAATAACATCAACAGATCAAGACGAAGCGAATGGAAGTACCCCCGGAGTCATAGCATGTGTAAATCGAGACGAAACATCTCTATCTCCCCTGCCTGCTTGCGAAGGGGAGGGGCAGTTTACACACACACACACGCAGGCACTGCATGCAGCAACGCACACACAGGGAGGAGATGGCAGAGAGAATGCACTCCCCTGAAAACTCCCCTTGAATTCCTCCAGACTCAGAAAATGTAAAAGTTCACTTTTTGGAGATCCATAGAAAAAGGGTGAAAATGGAAAAAAGTATTCGAAAATAGTGCCTCATAAGGCGGGTAGAGTCCCTTGAAAACTCCCCTTGAATTCCTCCAGACTCAGAAAAAGTCAAAGTTGACTTTTTGGAGATCCATAGAAAAAGGGTGAAAATGAAAAAAAGTATGCCACAGCATGGATTCGAACACGCGACCAACCGCATCCAGGGGCGAGCATTAACGCAGTGAGCCACTGGACCTGAGTACTCAAACATGCCTACTTTTGCATCTTAGAAACTCTGAATTCACTAAATGTACAACTTTTTATCCATCAAAATGAACAAATGAGACATTAAATAACATCTACAGATCAAGACGAAGCGAATGGAAGCGGTCCCAGCCTCGTAGCTGTGAACAGCTGTGATCGCAGGAAAATGCTGTTACAAAGATTTCTCAGTATATCTCCGGGACATTTCCCTGGCTTTCCCACCGTCACAATGGACAAACGAGACATGAAATAACATCAACAGATCAAGACGAAGCGAATGGAAGTAACCCCGGAGTCATAGCATGTGTAAATTGAGACGAAACATCTCTCTCTCCCCCGCCTGCTTGCGAAGGGGAGGGGCAGTTTACACACACACACGCAGCTGCTGCATGCAGCAACGCACACACAGGGAGGAGATGGCAGAGAGAATGCACTTCCCTGAAAACTCCCCACGAATTCCTCCAGACTCAGAAAATGTAAAAGTTCACTTTTTGGAGATCCATAGAAAAAGGGTGAAAATGGAAAAAAGTATTCGAAAATAGTGCCTCATAAGGCGGCTAGAGTCCCTTGAAAACTCCCCTTGAATTCCTCCAGACTCAGAAAAAGTCAAAGTTGACTTTTTGGAGATCCATAGAAAAAGGGTGAAAATGAAAAAAAGTATGCCACAGCATGGATTCGAACACGCGACCAACCGCATCCAGGGGCGAGCATTAACGCAGTGAGCCACTGGACCTGAGTACTCAAACATGCCTACTTTTGCATCTTAGAAACTCTGAATTCACTAAATTCACAACTTTTTCTCCATCAAAATGAACAAATGAGACATTAAATAACATCTACAGATCAAGACGAAGCGAATGGAAGCGGTCCCAGCCTCGTAACTGTGAACAGCTGTGATCGCAGGAAAATGCTGTTACAAAGATTTCTCAGTATATCTCCGGGACATTTCCCTGGCTTTCCCACCGTCACATTGGACAAACGAGACATGAAATAACATCAACAGATCAAGACGAAGCGAATGGAGGTACCCCCGGAGTCATAGCATGTGTAAATCGAGACGAAACATCTCTCTCTCCCCCGCCTGCTTGCGAGGGGGAGGGGCAGTTTACACACTCACGCAGCTGCTGCATGCAGCAACACACACACAGGGAGGAGATGGCAGAGAGAACGCACTCCCCTGAAAACTCCCCTTGAATTCCTCCAGACTCAGAAAATGTAAAAGATCACTTTTTGGAGATCCATAGAAAAAGGGTGAAAATTAAAAAAAGAATGCCACAGCATGGATTCGAACACTCGACCAACCGCATCCAGGGGCGAGCGTTAACCCAGTGAGCCACTGGACCTGAGTACTCAAACATGACTACTTGTGCATCTTAGACACTCTGAATTTACTAAATGTACAACTTTTTCTCCATCAAAATGAACAAATGAGACATTAAATAACATCTACAGATCAAGACGAAGCGAATGGAAGCGGTCCCAGCCTCGTAGCTGCGAACAGCTGTGATCGCAGGAAAATGCTGTTACAAAGATTTCTCAGTATATCTCCGGGACATTTCCCTGGCTTTGCCACCGTCACAATGGACAAACGAGACATGAAATAACATCAACAGATCAAGACGAAGCGAATGGAAGTACCCCCGGAGTCATAGCATGTGTAAATCGAGACGAAACATCTCTATCTCCCACGCCTGCTTGCGAAGGGGAGGGGCAGTTTACACACACACACACGCAGGCACTGCATGCAGCAACGCACACACAGGGAGGAGATGGCAGAGAGAATGCACTCCCCTGAAAACTCCCCTTGAATTCCTCCAGACTCAGAAAATGTAAAAGTTCACTTTTTGGAGATCCATAGAAAAAGGGTGAAAATGGAAAAAAGTATTCGAAAATAGTGCCTCATAAGGCGGGTAGAGTCCCTTGAAAACTCCCCTTGAATTCCTCCAGACTCAGAAAAAGTCAAAGTTGACTTTTTGGAGATCCATAGAAAAAGGGTGAAAATGAAAAAAAGTATGCCACAGCATGGATTCGAACAGGCGACCAACCGCATCCAGGGGCGAGCATTAACGCAGTGAGCCACTGCACCTGAGTACTCAAACATGCCTACTTTTGCATCTTAGAAACTCTGAATTCAGTAAATGTACAACCTTTTCTCCATCAAAATGAACAAATGAGACATTAAATAACATCTACAGATCAAGACGAAGCGAATGGAAGCGGTCCCAGCCTCGTAGCTGTGAACAGCTGTGATCGCAGGAAAATGCTGTTACAAAGATTTCTCAGTATATCTCCGGGACATTTCCCTGGCTTTCCCACCGTCACAATGGACAAACGAGACATGAAATAACATCAACAGATCAAGACGAAGCGAATGGAGATACCCCCGGAGTCATAGCATGTGTAAATCGAGACGAAACATCTCTCTCTCCCCCGCCTGCTTGCGAAGGGGAGGGGCAGTTTACACACACACACGCAGCTGCTGCATGCAGCAACACACACACAGGGAGGAGATGGCAGAGAGAACGCACTCCCCTGAAAACTCCCCTTGAATTCCTCCAGACTCAGAAAATGTAAAAGATCACTTTTTGGAGATCCATAGAAAAAGGGTGAAAATGGAAAAAAGTGTTCGAAAATAGTGCCTCATAAGGCGGGTAGAGTCCTTTGAAAACTCCCCTTGAATTCCTCCAGACTCAGAAAAAGTCAAAGTTGACTTTTTGGAGATCCATAGAAAAAAGGGTGAAAATGAAAAAAAGTATGCCACAGCATGGATTCGAACACGCGACCAACCGCATCCAGGGGCGAGCATTAACGCAGTGAGCCACTGGACCTGAGTACTCAAACATGCCTACTTTTGCATCTTAGAAACTCTGAATTCACTAAATGTACAACTTTTTATCCATCAAAATGAACAAATGAGACATTAAATAACATCTACAGATCAAGACGAAGCGAATGGAAGCGGTCCCAGCCTCGTAGCTGTGAACAGCTGTGATCGCAGGAAAATGCTGTTACAAAGATTTCTCAGTATATCTCCGGGACATTTCCCTGGCTTTCCCACCGTCACAATGGACAAACGAGACATGAAATAACATCAACAGATCAAGACGAAGCGAATGGAGGTACCCCCGGAGTCATAGCATGTGTAAATCGAGACGAAACATCTCTCTCTCACCCGCCTGCTTGCGAAGGGGAGGGGCAGTTTACACACACACACGCAGCTGCTGCATGCAGCAACACACACACAGGGAGGAGATGGCAGAGAGAACGCACTCCCCTGAAAACTCCCCTTGAATTCCTCCAGACTCAGAAAATGTAAAAGTTCACTTTTTGGAGATCCATAGAAAAAGGGTGAAAATGGAAAAAAGTATTCGAAAATAGTGCCTCATAAGGCGGGTAGAGTCCCTTGAAAACTCCCCTTGAATTCCTCCAGACTCAGAAAAAGTCAAAGTTGACTTTTTGGAGATCCATAGAAAAAGGATGAAAATGAAAAAAAGTATGCCACAGCATGGATTCGAACACGCGACCAACCGCATCCAGGGGCGAGCATTAACGCAGTGAGCCACTGGACCTGAGTACTCAAACATGCCTACTTTTGCATCTTAGAAACTCTGAATTCACTAAATGTACAACTTTTTCTCCATCAAAATGAACAAATGAGACAATAAATGACATCTACAGATCAAGACGAAGCGAATGGAAGCGGTCCCAGCCTCGTAGCTGTGAACAGCTGTGATCGCAGGAAAATGCTGTTACAAAGATTTCTCAGTATATCTCCGGGACATTTCCCTGGCTTTCCCCCCGTCACAATGGACAAACGAGACATGAAATAACATCAACAGATCAAGACGAAGCGAATGGAGGTACCCCCGGAGTCATAGCATGTG
The DNA here is from genome assembly GCF_949606895.1 of Notothenia rossii. NCBI lineage: Eukaryota > Metazoa > Chordata > Actinopteri > Perciformes > Nototheniidae > Notothenia > Notothenia rossii. The sequence goes on from NW_027639942.1 coordinate 6,704, forward strand.
TAAATCGAGACGAAACATCTCTCTCTCCCCCGCCTGCTTGCGAGGGGGAGGGGCAGTTTACACACACACGCAGCTGCTGCATGCAGCAACACACACATAGGGAGGAGATGGCTGAGAGAACGCACTCCCCTGAAAACTCCCCTTGAATTCCTCCAGACTCAGAAAATGTAAAAGATCACTTTTTGGAGATCCATAGAAAAAGGGTGAAAATGGAAAAAAGTATTCGAAAATAGTGCCTCATAAGGCGGGTAGAGTCCCTTGAAAACTCCCCTTGAATTCCTCCAGACTCAGAAAAAGTCAAAGTTGACTTTTTGGAGATCCATAGAAAAAGGGTGAAAATGAAAAAAAGTATGCTACAGCATGGATTCGAACACGCGACCAACCGCATCCAGGGGCGAGCGTTAACGCAGTGAGCCACTGGACCTGAGTACTCAAACATGCCTACTTTTGCATCTTAGAAACTCTGAATTCACTAAATGTACAACCTTTTCTCCATCAAAATGAACAAATGAGACATTAAATAACATCTACAGATCAAGACGAAGCGAATGGAAGCGGTCCCAGCCTCGTAGCTGCGAACAGCTGTGATCGCAGGAAAATGCTGTTACAAAGATTTCTCAGTATATCTCCGGGACATTTCCCTGGCTTTCCCACCGTCACAATGGACAAACGAGACATGAAATAACATCAACAGATCAAGACGAAGCGAATGGAGGTACCCCCGGAGTCATAGCATGTGTAAATCGAGACGAAACATCTCTCTCTCCCCCGCCTGCTTGCGAAGGGGAGGGGCAGTTTACACACACACACGCAGCTGCTGCATGCAGCAACGCACACAGAGGGAGGAGATGGCAGAGAGAATGCACTCCCCTGAAAACTCCCCTTGAATTCCTCCAGACTCAGAAAATGTAAAAGTTCACTTTTTGGAGATCCATAGAAAAAGGGTGAAAATGGAAAAAAGTATTCGAAAATAGTGCCTCATAAGGCGGGTAGAGTCCCTTGAAAACTCCCCTTGAATTCCTCCAGACTCAGAAAAAGTCAAAGTTGACTTTTTGGAGATCCATAGAAAAAGGGCGAAAATGAAAAAAAGTATGCTACAGCATGGATTCGAACACGCGACCAACCGCATCCAGGGGCGAGCGTTAACGCAGTGAGCCACTGGACCTGAGTACTCAAACATGCCTACTTTTGCATCTTAGAAACTCTGAATTCACTAAATGTACAACTTTTTCTCCATCAAAATGAACAAATGAGACATGAAATAACATCTACAGATCAAGACGAAGCGAATGGAGGTACCCCCGGAGTCATAGCATGTGTAAATCGAGACGAAACATCTCTCTCTCCCCCGCCTGCTTGCGAAGGGGAGGGGCAGTTTACACACACACACGCAGCTGCTGCATGCAGCAACACACACACAGGGAGGAGATGGCAGAGAGAACGCACTCCCCTGAAAACTCCCCTTGAATTCCTCCAGACTCAGAAAATGTAAAAGTTCACTTTTTGGAGATCCATAGAAAAAGGGTGAAAATGGAAAAAAGTATTCGAAAATAGTGCCTCATAAGGCGGGTAGAGTCCCTTGAAAACTCCCCTTGAATTCCTCCAGACTCAGAAAAAGTCAAAGTTGACTTTTTGGAGATCCATAGAAAAAGGATGAAAATGAAAAAAAGTATGCCACAGCATGGATTCGAACACGCGACCAACCGCATCCAGGGGCGAGCATTAACGCAGTGAGCCACTGGACCTGAGTACTCAAACATGCCTACTTTTGCATCTTAGAAACTCTGAATTCACTAAATGTACAACTTTTTATCCATCAAAATGAACAAATGAGACATTAAATGACATCTACAGATCAAGACGAAGCGAATGGAAGCGGTCCCAGCCTCGTAGCTGTGAACAGCTGTGATCGCAGGAAAATGCTGTTACAAAGATTTCTCAGTATATCTCCGGGACATTTCCCTGGCTTTCCCCCCGTCACAATGGACAAACGAGACATGAAATAACATCAACAGATCAAGACGAAGCGAATGGAGGTACCCCCGGAGTCATAGCATGTGTAAATCGAGACGAAACATCTCTCTCTCCCCCGCCTGCTTGCGAGGGGGAGGGGCAGTTTACACACACACGCAGCTGCTGCATGCAGCAACACACACATAGGGAGGAGATGGCAGAGAGAACGCACTCCCCTGAAAACTCCCCTTGAATTCCTCCAGACTCAGAAAATGTAAAAGATCACTTTTTGGAGATCCATAGAAAAAGGGTGAAAATGAAAAAAAGAATGCCACAGCATGGACTCGAACACGCGACCAACCGCATCCAGGGGCGAGCGTTAACACAGTGAGCCACTGGACATGAGTACTCAAACATGCCTACTTTTGCATCTTAGACACTCTGAATTCACTAAATGTACAACTTTTTCTCCATCAAAATGAACAAATGAGACATGAAATAACATCTACAGATCAAGACGAAGCGAATGGAAGCGGTCCCAGCCTCGTAGCTGTGAACAGCTGTGATCGCAGGAAAATGCTGTTACAAAGATTTCTCAGTATATCTCCGGGACATTTCCCTGGCTTTGCCACATTCACAATGGACAAACGAGACATGAAATAACATCAACAGATCAAGACGAAGCGAATGGAAGTACCCCCGGAGTCATAGCATGTGTAAATCGAGACGAAACATCTCTCTCTCCCCCGCCTGCTTGCGAAGGGGAGGGGCAGTTTACACACACACACGCAGCTGTTGCATGCAGCAACGCACACAGAGGGAGGAGATGGCAGAGAGAATGCACTCCCCTGAAAACTCCCCTTGAATTCCTCCAGACTCAGAAAATGTAAAAGTTCACTTTTTGGAGATCCATAGAAAAAGGGTGAAAATGGAAAAAAGTATTCGAAAATAGTGCCTCATAAGGCGGGTAGAGTCCCTTGAAAACTCCCCTTGAATTCCTCCAGACTCAGAAAAAGTCAAAGTTGACTTTTTGGAGATCCATAGAAAAAGGGTGAAAATGAAAAAAAGTATGCCACAGTATGGATTCGAACACGCGACCAACCGCATCCAGGGGCGAGCATTAACGCAGTGAGCCACTGGACCTGAGTACTCAAACATGCCTACTTTTGCATCTTAGAAACTCTGAATTCACTAAATGTACAACTTTTTCGCCATCAAAATGAACAAATGAGACATTAAATAACATCTACAGATCAAGACGAAGCGAATGGAAGCGGTCCCAGCCTCGTAGCTGTGAACAGCTGTGATCGCAGGAAAATGCTGTTACAAAGATTTCTCAGTATATCTCCGGGACATTTCCCTGGCTTTCCCACCGTCACAATGGACAAACGAGACATGAAATAACATCAACAGATCAAGACGAAGCGAATGGAGGTACCCCCGGAGTCATAGCATGTGTAAATCGAGACGAAACATCTCTCTCTCCCCCGCCTGCTTGCGAAGGGGAGGGGCAGTTTACACACACACGCAGCTGCTGCATGCAGCAACGCACACACAGGGAGGAGATGGCAGAGAGAATGCACTCCCCTGAAAACTCCCCTTGAATTCCTCCAGACTCAGAAAATGTAAAAGTTCACTTTTTGGAGATCCATAGAAAAAGGGTGAAAATGGAAAAAAGTATTCGAAAATAGTGCCTCATAAGGCGGGTAGAGTCCCTTGAAAACTCCCCTTGAATTCCTCCAGACTCAGAAAAAGTCAAAGTTGACTTTTTGGAGATCCATAGAAAAAGGGTGAAAATGAAAAAAAGTATGCCACAGTATGGATTCGAACACGCGACCAACCGCATCCAGGGGCGAGCATTAACGCAGTGAGCCACTGGACCTGAGTACTCAAACATGCCTACTTTTGCATCTTAGAAACTCTGAATTCACTAAATGTACAACTTTTTCGCCATCAAAATGAACAAATGAGACATTAAATAACATCTACAGATCAAGACGAAGCGAATGGAAGCGGTCCCAGCCTCGTAGCTGTGAACAGCTGTGATCGCAGGAAAATGCTGTTACAAAGATTTCTCAGTATATCTCCGGGACATTTCCCTGGCTTTGCCACATTCACAATGGACAAACGAGACATGAAATAACATCAACAGATCAAGACGAAGCGAATGGAAGTACCCCCGGAGTCATAGCATGTGTAAATCGAGACGAAACATCTCTCTCTCCCCCGCCTGCTTGCGAAGGGGAGGGGCAGTTTACACACACACACGCAGCTGTTGCATGAAGCAACGCACACAGAGGGAGGAGATGGCAGAGAGAATGCACTCCCCTGAAAACTCCCCTTGAATTCCTCCAGACTCAGAAAATGTAAAAGTTCACTTTTTGGAGATCCATAGAAAAAGGGTGAAAATGGAAAAAAGTATTCGAAAATAGTGCCTCATAAGGCGGGTAGAGTCCCTTGAAAACTCCCCTTGAATTCCTCCAGACTCAGAAAAAGTCAAAGTTGACTTTTTGGAGATCCATAGAAAAAGGGTGAAAATGAAAAAAAGTATGCCACAGTATGGATTCGAACACGCGACCAACCGCATCCAGGGGCGAGCATTAACGCAGTGAGCCACTGGACCTGAGTACTCAAACATGCCTACTTTTGCATCTTAGAAACTCTGAATTCACTAAATGTACAACTTTTTCGCCATCAAAATGAACAAATGAGACATTAAATAACATCTACAGATCAAGACGAAGCGAATGGAAGCGGTCCCAGCCTCGTAGCTGTGAACAGCTGTGATCGCAGGAAAATGCTGTTACAAAGATTTCTCAGTATATCTCCGGGACATTTCCCTGGCTTTCCCACCGTCACAATGGACAAACGAGACATGAAATAACATCAACAGATCAAGACGAAGCGAATGGAGGTACCCCCGGAGTCATAGCATGTGTAAATCGAGACGAAACATCTCTCTCTCCCCCGCCTGCTTGCGAAGGGGAGGGGCAGTTTACACACACACGCAGCTGCTGCATGCAGCAACGCACACACAGGGAGGAGATGGCAGAGAGAATGCACTCCCCTGAAAACTCCCCTTGAATTCCTCCAGACTCAGAAAATGTAAAAGTTCACTTTTTGGAGATCCATAGAAAAAGGGTGAAAATGGAAAAAAGTATTCGAAAATAGTGCCTCATAAGGCGGGTAGAGTCCCTTGAAAACTCCCCTTGAATTCCTCCAGACTCAGAAAAAGTCAAAGTTGACTTTTTGGAGATCCATAGAAAAAGGGTGAAAATGAAAAAAAGTATGCCACAGCATGGATTCGAACAGGCGACCAACCGCATCCAGGGGCGAGCATTAACGCAGTGAGCCACTGGACCTGAGTAGTCAAACATGCCTACTTTTGCATCTTAGAAACTCTGAATTCACTAAATGTACAACCTTTTCTCCATCAAAATGAACAAATGAGACATTAAATAACATCTACAGATCAAGACGAAGCGAATGGAAGCGGTCCCAGCCTCGTAGCTGTGAACAGCTGTGATCGCAGGAAAATGCTGTTACAAAGATTTCTCAGTATATCTCCGGGACATTTCCCTGGCTTTCCCACCGTCACAATGGACAAACGAGACATGAAATAACATCAACAGATCAAGACGAAGCGAATGGAGGTACCCCCGGAGTCATAGCATGTGTAAATCGAGACGAAACATCTCTCTCTCCCCCGCCTGCTTGCGAAGGGGAGGGGCAGTTTACACACACACACGCAGCTGCTGCATGCAGCAACGCACACAGAGGGAGGAGATGGCAGAGAGAATGCACTCCCCTGAAAACTCCCCTTGAATTCCTCCAGACTCAGAAAATGTAAAAGTTCACTTTTTGGAGATCCATAGAAAAAGGGTGAAAATGGAAAAAAGTATTCGAAAATAGTGCCTCATAAGGCGGGTAGAGTCCCTTGAAAACTCCCCTTGAATTCCTCCAGACTCAGAAAAAGTCAAAGTTGACTTTTTGGAGATCCATAGAAAAAGGGCGAAAATGAAAAAAAGTATGCTACAGCATGGATTCGAACACGCGACCAACCGCATCCAGGGGCGAGCGTTAACGCAGTGAGCCACTGGACCTGAGTACTCAAACATGCCTACTTTTGCATCTTAGAAACTCTGAATTCACTAAATGTACAACTTTTTCTCCATCAAAATGAACAAATGAGACATGAAATAACATCTACAGATCAAGACGAAGCGAATGGAGGTACCCCCGGAGTCATAGCATGTGTAAATCGAGACGAAACATCTCTCTCTCCCCCGCCTGCTTGCGAAGGGGAGGGGCAGTTTACACAAACACACGCAGCTGCTGCATGCAGCAACACACACACAGGGAGGAGATGGCAGAGAGAACGCACTCCCCTGAAAACTCCCCTTGAATTCCTCCAGACTCAGAAAATGTAAAAGTTCACTTTTTGGAGATCCATAGAAAAAGGGTGAAAATGGAAAAAAGTGTTCGAAAATAGTGCCTCATAAGGCGGGTAGAGTCCTTTGAAAACTCCCCTTGAATTCCTCCAGACTCAGAAAAAGTCAAAGTTGACTTTTTGGAGATCCATAGAAAAAAGGGTGAAAATGAAAAAAAGTATGCCACAGCATGGATTCGAACACGCGACCAACCGCATCCAGGGGCGAGCATTAACGCAGTGAGCCACTGGACCTGAGTACTCAAACATGCCTACTTTTGCATCTTAGAAACTCTGAATTCACTAAATGTACAACTTTTTATCCATCAAAATGAACAAATGAGACATTAAATAACATCTACAGATCAAGACGAAGCGAATGGAAGCGGTCCCAGCCTCGTAGCTGTGAACAGCTGTGATCGCAGGAAAATGCTGTTACAAAGATTTCTCAGTATATCTCCGGGACATTTCCCTGGCTTTCCCACCGTCACAATGGACAAACGAGACATGAAATAACATCAACAGATCAAGACGAAGCGAATGGAGGTACCCCCGGAGTCATAGCATGTGTAAATCGAGACGAAACATCTCTCTCTCACCCGCCTGCTTGCGAAGGGGAGGGGCAGTTTACACACACACACGCAGCTGCTGCATGCAGCAACACACACACAGGGAGGAGATGGCAGAGAGAACGCACTCCCCTGAAAACTCCCCTTGAATTCCTCCAGACTCAGAAAATGTAAAAGTTCACTTTTTGGAGATCCATAGAAAAAGGGTGAAAATGGAAAAAAGTATTCGAAAATAGTGCCTCATAAGGCGGGTAGAGTCCCTTGAAAACTCCCCTTGAATTCCTCCAGACTCAGAAAAAGTCAAAGTTGACTTTTTGGAGATCCATAGAAAAAGGATGAAAATGAAAAAAAGTATGCCACAGCATGGATTCGAACACGCGACCAACCGCATCCAGGGGCGAGCATTAACGCAGTGAGCCACTGGACCTGAGTACTCAAACATGCCTACTTTTGCATCTTAGAAACTCTGAATTCACTAAATGTACAACTTTTTCTCCATCAAAATGAACAAATGAGACAATAAATGACATCTACAGATCAAGACGAAGCGAATGGAAGCGGTCCCAGCCTCGTAGCTGTGAACAGCTGTGATCGCAGGAAAATGCTGTTACAAAGATTTCTCAGTATATCTCCGGGACATTTCCCTGGCTTTCCCCCCGTCACAATGGACAAACGAGACATGAAATAACATCAACAGATCAAGACGAAGCGAATGGAGGTACCCCCGGAGTCATAGCATGTGTAAATCGAGACGAAACATCTCTCTCTCCCCCGCCTGCTTGCGAGGGGGAGGGGCAGTTTACACACACACGCAGCTGCTGCATGCAGCAACACACACATAGGGAGGAGATGGCTGAGAGAACGCACTCCCCTGAAAACTCCCCTTGAATTCCTCCAGACTCAGAAAATGTAAAAGATCACTTTTTGGAGATCCATAGAAAAAGGGTGAAAATGGAAAAAAGTATTCGAAAATAGTGCCTCATAAGGCGGGTAGAGTCCCTTGAAAACTCCCCTTGAATTCCTCCAGACTCAGAAAAAGTCAAAGTTGACTTTTTGGAGATCCATAGAAAAAGGGTGAAAATGAAAAAAAGTATGCTACAGCATGGATTCGAACACGCGACCAACCGCATCCAGGGGCGAGCGTTAACGCAGTGAGCCACTGGACCTGAGTACTCAAACATGCCTACTTTTGCATCTTAGAAACTCTGAATTCACTAAATGTACAACCTTTTCTCCATCAAAATGAACAAATGAGACATTAAATAACATCTACAGATCAAGACGAAGCGAATGGAAGCGGTCCCAGCCTCGTAGCTGCGAACAGCTGTGATCGCAGGAAAATGCTGTTACAAAGATTTCTCAGTATATCTCCGGGACATTTCCCTGGCTTTCCCACCGTCACAATGGACAAACGAAACATGAAATAACATCAACAGATCAAGACGAAGCGAATGGAAGTACCCCCGGAGTCATAGCATGTGTAAATCGAGACGAAACATCTCTATCTCCCCCGCCTGCTTGCGAAGGGGAGGGGCAGTTTACACACACACACGCAGCTGCTGCTGCATGCAGCAACGCACACACAGGGAGGAGATGGCAGAGAGAATGCACTCCCCTGAAAACTCCCCTTGAATTCCTCCAGACTCAGAAAATGTAAAAGTTCACTTTTTGGAGATCCATAGAAAAAGGGTGAAAATGGAAAAAAGTATTCGAAAATAGTGCCTCATAAGGCGGGTAGAGTCCCTTGAAAACTCCCCTTGAATTCCTCCAGACTCAGAAAAAGTCAAAGTTGACTTTTTGGAGATCCATAGAAAAAGGGTGAAAATGAAAAAAAGTATGCCACAGCATGGATTCGAACAGGCGACCAACCGCATCCAGGGGCGAGCATTAACGCAGTGAGCCACTGGACCTGAGTAGTCAAACATGCCTACTTTTGCATCTTAGAAACTCTGAATTCACTAAATGTACAACCTTTTCTCCATCAAAATGAACAAATGAGACATTAAATAACATCTACAGATCAAGACGAAGCGAATGGAAGCGGTCCCAGCCTCGTAGCTGTGAACAGCTGTGATCGCAGGAAAATGCTGTTACAAAGATTTCTCAGTATATCTCCGGGACATTTCCCTGGCTTTCCCACCGTCACAATGGACAAACGAGACATGAAATAACATCAACAGATCAAGACGAAGCGAATGGAGGTACCCCCGGAGTCATAGCATGTGTAAATCGAGACGAAACATCTCTCTCTCCCCCGCCTGCTTGCGAAGGGGAGGGGCAGTTTACACACACACACGCAGCTGCTGCATGCAGCAACGCACACAGAGGGAGGAGATGGCAGAGAGAATGCACTCCCCTGAAAACTCCCCTTGAATTCCTCCAGACTCAGAAAATGTAAAAGTTCACTTTTTGGAGATCCATAGAAAAAGGGTGAAAATGGAAAAAAGTATTCGAAAATAGTGCCTCATAAGGCGGGTAGAGTCCCTTGAAAACTCCCCTTGAATTCCTCCAGACTCAGAAAAAGTCAAAGTTGACTTTTTGGAGATCCATAGAAAAAGGGCGAAAATGAAAAAAAGTATGCTACAGCATGGATTCGAACACGCGACCAACCGCATCCAGGGGCGAGCGTTAACGCAGTGAGCCACTGGACCTGAGTACTCAAACATGCCTACTTTTGCATCTTAGAAACTCTGAATTCACTAAATGTACAACTTTTTCTCCATCAAAATGAACAAATGAGACATGAAATAACATCTACAGATCAAGACGAAGCGAATGGAGGTACCCCTGGAGTCATAGCATGTGTAAATCGAGACGAAACATCTCTCTCTCCCCCGCCTGCTTGCGAAGGGGAGGGGCAGTTTACACAAACACACGCAGCTGCTGCATGCAGCAACACACACACAGGGAGGAGATGGCAGAGAGAACGCACTCCCCTGAAAACTCCCCTTGAATTCCTCCAGACTCAGAAAATGTAAAAGTTCACTTTTTGGAGATCCATAGAAAAAGGGTGAAAATGGAAAAAAGTATTCGAAAATAGTGCCTCATAAGGCGGGTAGAGTCCCTTGAAAACTCCCCTTGAATTCCTCCAGACTCAGAAAAAGTCAAAGTTGACTTTTTGGAGATCCATAGAAAAAGGATGAAAATGAAAAAAAGTATGCCACAGCATGGATTCGAACACGCGACCAACCGCATCCAGGGGCGAGCATTAACGCAGTGAGCCACTGGACCTGAGTACTCAAACATGCCTACTTTTGCATCTTAGAAACTCTGAATTCACTAAATGTACAACTTTTTATCCATCAAAATGAACAAATGAGACATTAAATGACATCTACAGATCAAGACGAAGCGAATGGAAGCGGTCCCAGCCTCGTAGCTGTGAACAGCTGTGATCGCAGGAAAATGCTGTTACAAAGATTTCTCAGTATATCTCCGGGACATTTCCCTGGCTTTCCCCCCGTCACAATGGACAAACGAGACATGAAATAACATCAACAGATCAAGACGAAGCGAATGGAGGTACCCCCGGAGTCATAGCATGTGTAAATCGAGACGAAACATCTCTCTCTCCCCCGCCTGCTTGCGAGGGGGAGGGGCAGTTTACACACACACGCAGTTGCTGCATGCAGCAACACACACATAGGGAGGAGATGGCAGAGAGAACGCACTCCCCTGAAAACTCCCCTTGAATTCCTCCAGACTCAGAAAATGTAAAAGATCACTTTTTGGAGATCCATAGAAAAAGGGTGAAAATGAAAAAAAGAATGCCACAGCATGGACTCGAACACGCGACCAACCGCATCCAGGGGCGAGCGTTAACACAGTGAGCCACTGGACATGAGTACTCAAACATGCCTACTTTTGCATCTTAGACACTCTGAATTCACTAAATGTACAACTTTTTCTCCATCAAAATGAACAAATGAGACATGAAATAACATCTACAGATCAAGACGAAGCGAATGGAAGCGGTCCCAGCCTCGTAGCTGTGAACAGCTGTGATCGCAGGAAAATGCTGTTACAAAGATTTCTCAGTATATCTCCGGGACATTTCCCTGGCTTTGCCACATTCACAATGGACAAACGAGACATGAAATAACATCAACAGATCAAGACGAAGCGAATGGAAGTACCCCCGGAGTCATAGCATGTGTAAATCGAGACGAAACATCTCTCTCTCCCCCGCCTGCTTGCGAAGGGGAGGGGCAGTTTACACACACACACGCAGCTGTTGCATGCAGCAACGCACACAGAGGGAGGAGATGGCAGAGAGAATGCACTCCCCTGAAAACTCCCCTTGAATTCCTCCAGACTCAGAAAATGTAAAAGTTCACTTTTTGGAGATCCATAGAAAAAGGGTGAAAATGGAAAAAAGTATTCGAAAATAGTGCCTCATAAGGCGGGTAGAGTCCCTTGAAAACTCCCCTTGAATTCCTCCAGACTCAGAAAAAGTCAAAGTTGACTTTTTGGAGATCCATAGAAAAAGGGTGAAAATGAAAAAAAGTATGCCACAGCATGGATTCGAACAGGCGACCAACCGCATCCAGGGGCGAGCATTAACGCAGTGAGCCACTGGACCTGAGTAGTCAAACATGCCTACTTTTGCATCTTAGAAACTCTGAATTCACTAAATGTACAACCTTTTCTCCATCAAAATGAACAAATGAGACATTAAATAACATCTACAGATCAAGACGAAGCGAATGGAAGCGGTCCCAGCCTCGTAGCTGTGAACAGCTGTGATCGCAGGAAAATGCTGTTACAAAGATTTCTCAGTATATCTCCGGGACATTTCCCTGGCTTTCCCACCGTCACAATGGACAAACGAGACATGAAATAACATCAACAGATCAAGACGAAGCGAATGGAGGTACCCCCGGAGTCATAGCATGTGTAAATCGAGACGAAACATCTCTCTCTCCCCCGCCTGCTTGCGAAGGGGAGGGGCAGTTTACACACACACGCAGCTGCTGCATGCAGCAACGCACACACAGGGAGGAGATGGCAGAGAGAACGCACTCCCCTGAAAACTCCCCTTGAATTCCTCCAGACTCAGAAAATGTAAAAGATCACTTTTTGGAGATCCATAGAAAAAGGGTGAAAATGGAAAAAAGTATTCGAAAATAGTGCCTCATAAGGCGGGTAGAGTCCCTTGAAAACTCCCCTTGAATTCCTCCAGACTCAGAAAAAGTCAAAGTTGACTTTTTGGAGATCCATAGAAAAAGGGTGAAAATGAAAAAAAGTATGCCACAGCATGGATTCGAACAGGCGACCAACCGCATCCAGGGGCGAGCGTTAACGCAGTGAGCCACTGGACCTGAGTACTCAAACATGCCTACTTTTGCATCTTAGAAACTCTGAATTCAGTAAATGTACAACCTTTTCTCCATCAAAATGAACAAATGAGACATTAAATAACATCTACAGATCAAGACGAAGCGAATGGAAGCGGTCCCAGCCTCGTAGCTGTGAACAGCTGTGATCGCAGGAAAATGCTGTTACAAAGATTTCTCAGTATATCTCCGGGACATTTCCCTGGCTTTCCCACCGTCACAATGGACAAACGAGACATGAAATAACATCAACAGATCAAGACGAAGCGAATGGAGGTACCCCCGGAGTCATAGCATGTGTAAATCGAGACAAAACATCTCTCTCTCCCCCGCCTGCTTGCGAAGGGGAGGGGCAGTTTACACACACACACGCAGCTGCTGCATGCAGCAACGCACACAGAGGGAGGAGATGGCAGAGAGAATGCACTCCCCTGAAAACTCCCCTTGAATTCCTCCAGACTCAGAAAATGTAAAAGTTCACTTTTTGGAGATCCATAGAAAAAGGGTGAAAATGGAAAAAAGTATTTGAAAATAGTGCCTCATAAGGCGGGTAGAGTCCCTTGAAAACTCCCCTTGAATTCCTCCAGACTCAGAAAAAGTCAAAGTTGACTTTTTGGAGATCCATAGAAAAAGGGTGAAAATGAAAAAAAGTATGCCACAGTATGGATTCGAACACGCGACCAACCGCATCCAGGGGCGAGCATTAACGCAGTGAGCCACTGGACCTGAGTACTCAAACATGCCTACTTTTGCATCTTAGAAACTCTGAATTCACTAAATGTACAACTTTTTCTCCATCAAAATGAACAAATGAGACATTAAATAACATCTACAGATCAAGACGAAGCGAATGGAAGCGGTCCCAGCCTCGTAGCTGTGAACAGCTGTGATCGCAGGAAAATGCTGTTACAAAGATTTCTCAGTATATCTCCGGGACATTTCCCTGGCTTTCCCACCGTCACAATGGACAAACGAGACATGAAATAACATCAACAGATCAAGACGAAGCGAAAGGAGGTACCCCCGGAGTCATAGCATGTGTACATCGAGACGAAACATCTCTCTCTCCCCCGCCTGCTTGCGAAGGGGAGGGGCAGTTTACACACACACGCAGCTGCTGCATGCAGCAACGCACACACAGGGAGGAGATGGCAGAGAGAACGCACTCCCCTGAAAACTCCCCTTGAATTCCTCCAGACTCAGAAAATGTAAAAGTTCACTTTTTGGAGATCCATAGAAAAAGGGTGAAAATGGAAAAAAGTATTCGAAAATAGTGCCTCATAAGGCGGGTAGAGTCCCTTGAAAACTCCCCTTGAATTCCTCCAGACTCAGAAAAAGTCAAAGTTGACTTTTTGGAGATCCATAGAAAAAGGGTGAAAATGAAAAAAAGTATGCCACAGCATGGATTCGAACACGGGACCAACCGCATCCAGGGGCGAGCGTTAACGCAGTGAGCCACTGGACATGAGTACTCAAACATGCCTACTTTTGCATCTTAGACACTCTGAATTCACTAAATGTACAACTTTTTCTCCATCAAAATGAACAAATGAGACATGAAATAACATCTACAGATCAAGACGAAGCGAATGGAAGCGGTCCCAGCCTCGTAGCTGTGAACAGCTGTGATCGCAGGAAAATGCTGTTACAAAGATTTCTCAGTATATCTCCGAGACATTTCCCTGGCTTTGCCACCGTCACAATGGACAAACGAGACATGAAATAACATCAACAGATCAAGACGAAGCGAATGGAAGTACCCCCGGAGTCATAGCATGTGTAAATCGAGACGAAACATCTCTCTCTCCCCCGCCTGCTTGCGAGGGAGAGGGGCAGTTTACACACACACGCAGCTGCTGCATGCAGCAACACACACATAGGGAGGAGATGGCAGAGAGAACGCACTCCCCTGAAAACTCCCCTTGAATTCCTCCAGACTCAGAAAATGTAAAAGATCACTTTTTGGAGATCCATAGAAAAAGGGTGAAAATGGAAAAAAGTATTCGAAAATAGTGCCTCATAAGGCGGGTAGAGTCCCTTGAAAACTCCCCTTGAATTCCTCCAGACTCAGAAAAAGTCAAAGTTGACTTTTTGGAGATCCATAGAAAAAGGGTGAAAATGAAAAAAAGTATGCCACAGCATGGATTCGAACACGCGACCAACCGCATCCAGGGGCGAGCGTTAACGCAGTGAGCCACTGGACATGAGTACTCAAACATGCCTACTTTTGCATCTTAGACACTCTGAATTCACTAAATGTACAACTTTTTCTCCATCAAAATGAACAAATGAGACATGAAATAACATCTACAGATCAAGACGAAGCGAATGGAAGCGGTCACAGCCTCGTAGCTGTGAACAGCTGTGATCGCAGGGAAATGCTGTAACAAAGATTTCTCAGTATATCTCCGGGACATTTCCCTGGCTTTCCCACCGTCACAATGGACACACGAGACATGAAATAACATCAACAGATCAAGACGAAGCGAATGGAAGTACCCCCGGAGTCATAGCATGTGTAAATCGAGACGAAACATCTCTCTCTCCCCCGCCTGCTTGCGAGGGAGAGGGGCAGTTTACACACACACGCAGCTGCTGCATGCAGCAACACACACATAGGGAGGAGATGGCAGAGAGAACGCACTCCCCTGAAAACTCCCCTTGAATTCCTCCAGACTCAGAAAATGTAAAAGATCACTTTTTGGAGATCCATAGAAAAAGGGTGAAAATGGAAAAAAGTATTCGAAAATAGTGCCTCATAAGGCGGGTAGAGTCCCTTGAAAACTCCCTTGAATTCCTCCAGACTCAGAAAAAGTCAAAGTTGACTTTTTGGAGATCCATAGAAAAAGGGTGAAAATGAAAAAAAGTATGCCACAGCATGGATTCGAACACGCGACCAACCGCATCCAGGGGCGAGCGTTAACGCAGTGAGCCACTGGACATGAGTACTCAAACATGCCTACTTTTGCATCTTAGACACTCTGAATTCACTAAATGTACAACTTTTTCTCCATCAAAATGAACAAATGAGACATGAAATAACATCTACAGATCAAGACGAAGCGAATGGAAGCGGTCACAGCCTCGTAGCTGTGAACAGCTGTGATCGCAGGGAAATGCTGTAACAAAGATTTCTCAGTATATCTCCGGGACTTTTCCCTGGCTTTCCCACCGTCACAATGGACACACGAGACATGAAATAACATCAACAGATCAAGACGAAGCGAATGGAAGTAACCCCGGAGTCATAGCATGTGTAAATCGAGACGAAACATCTCTCTCTCCCCCGCCTGCTTGCGAAGGGGAGGGGCAGTTTACACACACACACGCAGCTGCTGCATGCAGCAACACACACACAGGGAGGAGATGGCAGAGAGAA
This sequence comes from Notothenia rossii, assembly GCF_949606895.1. Lineage (NCBI taxonomy): Eukaryota > Metazoa > Chordata > Actinopteri > Perciformes > Nototheniidae > Notothenia > Notothenia rossii. The sequence goes on from NW_027639942.1 coordinate 22,370, forward strand.
TGCACTCCCCTGAAAACTCCCCATGAATTCCTCCAGACTCAGAAAATGTAAAAGTTCACTTTTTGGAGATCCATAGAAAAAGGGTGAAAATGGAAAAAAGTATTCGAAACTAGTGCCTCATAAGGCGGCTAGAGTCCCTTGAAAACTCCCCTTGAATTCCTCCAGACTCAGAAAAAGTCAAAGTTGACTTTTTGGAGATCCATAGAAAAAGGGTGAAAATGAAAAAAAGTATGCCACAGCATGGATTCGAACACGCGACCAACCGCATCCAGGGGCGAGCATTAACGCAGTGAGCCACTGGACCTGAGTACTCAAACATGCCTACTTTTGCATCTTAGAAACTCTGAATTCACTAAATGTACAACTTTTTATCCATCAAAATGAACAAATGAGACATTAAATAACATCTACAGATCAAGACGAAGCGAATGGAAGCGGTCCCAGCCTCGTAGCTGTGAACAGCTGTGATCGCAGGAAAATGCTGTTAGAAAGATTTCTCAGTATATCTCCGGGACATTTCCCTGGCTTTCCCACCGTCACAATGGACAAAACGAGACATGAAATAACATCAACAGATCAAGACGAAGCGAATGGAGGTACCCCCGGAGTCATAGCATGTGTAAATCGAGACGAAACATCTCTCTCTCCCCCGCCTGCTTGCGAAGGGGAGGGGCAGTTTACACACACACACGCAGCTGCTGCATGCAGCAACACACACACAGGGAGGAGATGGCAGAGAGAACGCACTCCCCTGAAAACTCCCCTTGAATTCCTCCAGACTCAGAAAATGTAAAAGTTCACTTTTTGGAGATCCATAGAAAAAGGGTGAAAATGGAAAAAAGTATTCGAAAATAGTGCCTCATAAGGCGGGTAGAGTCCCTTGAAAACTCCCCTTGAATTCCTCCAGACTCAGAAAAAGTCAAAGTTGACTTTTTGGAGATCCATAGAAAAAGGATGAAAATGAAAAAAAGTATGCCACAGCATGGATTCGAACACGCGACCAACCGCATCCAGGGGCGAGCATTAACGCAGTGAGCCACTGGACCTGAGTACTCAAACATGCCTACTTTTGCATCTTAGAAACTCTGAATTCACTAAATGTACAACTTTTTCTCCATCAAAATGAACAAATGAGACATGAAATAACATCTACAGATCAAGACGAAGCGAATGGAGGTACCCCCGGAGTCATAGCATGTGTAAATCGAGACGAAACATCTCTCTCTCCCCCGCCTGCTTGCGAAGGGGAGGGGCAGTTTACACACACACGCAGCTGCTGCATGCAGCAACGCACACACAGGGAGGAGATGGCAGAGAGAACGCACTCCCCTGAAAACTCCCCTTGAATTCCTCCAGACTCAGAAAATGTAAAAGATCACTTTTTGGAGATCCATAGAAAAAGGGTGAAAATGAAAAAACGAATGCCACAGCATGGATTCGAACACGCGACCAACCGCATCCAGGGGCGAGCGTTAACCCAGTGAGCCACTGGACCTGAGTACTCAAAAATGCCTACTTGTGCATCTTAGACACTCTGAATTTACTAAATGTACAACTTTTTCTCCATCAAAATGAACAAATGAGACATTAAATAACATCTACAGATCAAGACGAAGCGAATGGAAGCGGTCCCAGCCTCGTAGCTGCGAACAGCTGTGATCGCAGGAAAATGCTGTTACAAAGATTTCTCAGTATATCTCCGGGACATTTCCCTGGCTTTCCCACCGTCACAATGGACAAACGAGACATGAAATAACATCAACAGATCAAGACGAAGCGAATGGAAGTACCCCCGGAGTCATAGCATGTGTAAATCGAGACGAAACATCTCTCTCTCCCCCGCCTGCTTGCGAAGGGGAGGGGCAGTTTACACACACACACGCAGCTGCTGCATGCAGCAACGCACACACAGGGAGGAGATGGCAGAGAGAATGCACTCCCCTGAAAACTCCCCTTGAATTCCTCCAGACTCAGAAAATGTAAAAGTTCACTTTTTGGAGATCCATAGAAAAAGGGTGAAAATGGAAAAAAGTATTCGAAAATAGTGCCTCATAAGGCGGGTAGAGTCCCTTGAAAACTCCCCTTGAATTCCTCCAGACTCAGAAAAAGTCAAAGTTGACTTTTTGGAGATCAATAGAAAAAGGGTGAAAATGAAAAAAAGCATGCCACAGTATGGATTCGAACATGCGACCAACCGCATCCAGGGGCGAGCATTAACGCAGTGAGCCACTGGACCTGAGTACTCAAACATGCCTACTTGTGCATCTTAGAAACTCTGAATTCACTAAATGTACAACTTTTTCTCCATCAAAATGAACAAATGAGACATTAAATAACATCTACAGATCAAGACGAAGCAAATGGAGGCGGTCCCAGCCTCGTAGCTGTGAACAGCTGTGATCGCAGGAAAATGCTGTTACAAAGATTTCTCAGTATATCTCCGGGACATTTCCCTGGCTTTCCCACCGTCACAATGGACAAACGAGACATGAAATAACATCAACAGATCAAGACGAAGCGAATGGGGGTACCCCCGGAGTCATAGCATGTGTAAATCGAGACGAAACATCTCTCTCTCCCCCGCCTGCTTGCGAAGGGGAGGGGCAGTTTACACACACACACGCAGCTGCTGCATGCAGCAACGCACACACAGGGAGGAGATGGCAGAGAGAATGCACTTCCCTGAAAACTCCCCACGAATTCCTCCAGACTCAGAAAATGTAAAAGTTCACTTTTTGGAGATCCATAGAAAAAGGGTGAAAATGGAAAAAAGTATTCAAAAATAGTGCCTCATAAGGCGGCTAGAGTCCCTTGAAAACTCCCCTTGAATTCCTCCAGACTCAGAAAAAGTCAAAGTTGACTTTTTGGAGATCCATAGAAAAAGGGTGAAAATGAAAAAAAGTATGCCACAGCATGGATTCGAACACGCGACCAACCGCATCCAGGGGCGAGCATTAACGCAGTGAGCCACTGGACCTGAGTACTCAAACATGCCTACTTTTGCATCTTAGAAACTCTGAATTCACTAAATTCACAACTTTTTCTCCATCAAAATGAACAAATGAGACAAAGATTTCTCAGTATATCTCCGGGACATTTCCCTGGCTTTCCCACCGTCACATTGGACAAACGAGACATGAAATAACATCAACAGATCAAGACGAAGCGAATGGAGGTACCCCCGGAGTCATAGCATGTGTAAATCGAGACGAAACATCTCTCTCTCCCCCGCCTGCTTGCGAGGGGGAGGGGCAGTTTACACACTCACGCAGCTGCTGCATGCAGCAACACACACACAGGGAGGAGATGGCAGAGAGAACGCACTCCCCTGAAAACTCCCCTTGAATTCCTCCAGACTCAGAAAATGTAAAAGATCACTTTTTGGAGATCCATAGAAAAAGGGTGAAAATTAAAAAAAGAATGCCACAGCATGGATTCGAACACTCGACCAACCGCATCCAGGGGCGAGCGTTAACCCAGTGAGCCACTGGACCTGAGTACTCAAACATGCCTACTTGTGCATCTTAGACACTCTGAATTTACTAAATGTACAACTTTTTCTCCATCAAAATGAACAAATGAGACATTAAATAACATCTACAGATCAAGACGAAGCGAATGGAAGCGGTCCCAGCCTCGTAGCTGCGAACAGCTGTGATCGCAGGAAAATGCTGTTACAAAGATTTCTCAGTATATCTCCGGGACATTTCCCTGGCTTTGCCACCGTCACAATGGACAAACGAGACATGAAATAACATCAACAGATCAAGACGAAGCGAATGGAAGTACCCCCGGAGTCATAGCATGTGTAAATCGAGACGAAACATCTCTATCTCCCCCGCCTGCTTGCGAAGGGGAGGGGCAGTTTACACACACACACACGCAGGCACTGCATGCAGCAACGCACACACAGGGAGGAGATGGCAGAGAGAATGCACTCCCCTGAAAACTCCCCTTGAATTCCTCCAGACTCAGAAAATGTAAAAGTTCACTTTTTGGAGATCCATAGAAAAAGGGTGAAAATGGAAAAAAGTATTCGAAAATAGTGCCTCATAAGGCGGGTAGAGTCCCTTGAAAACTCCCCTTGAATTCCTCCAGACTCAGAAAAAGTCAAAGTTGACTTTTTGGAGATCCATAGAAAAAGGGTGAAAATGAAAAAAAGTATGCCACAGCATGGATTCGAACAGGCGACCAACCGCATCCAGGGGCGAGCATTAACGCAGTGAGCTACTGCACCTGAGTACTCAAACATGCCTACTTTTGCATCTTAGAAACTCTGAATTCAGTAAATGTACAACCTTTTCTCCATCAAAATGAACAAATGAGACATTAAATAACATCTACAGATCAAGACGAAGCGAATGGAAGCGGTCCCAGCCTCGTAGCTGTGAACAGCTGTGATCGCAGGAAAATGCTGTTACAAAGATTTCTCAGTATATCTCCGGGACATTTCCCTGGCTTTCCCACCGTCACAATGGACAAACGAGACATGAAATAACATCAACAGATCAAGACGAAGCGAATGGAGATACCCCCGGAGTCATAGCATGTGTAAATCGAGACGAAACATCTCTCTCTCCCCCGCCTGCTTGCGAAGGGGAGGGGCAGTTTACACACACACACGCAGCTGCTGCATGCAGCAACACACACACAGGGAGGAGATGGCAGAGAGAACGCACTCCCCTGAAAACTCCCCTTGAATTCCTCCAGACTCAGAAAATGTAAAAGATCACTTTTTGGAGATCCATAGAAAAAGGGTGAAAATGGAAAAAAGTGTTCGAAAATAGTGCCTCATAAGGCGGGTAGAGTCCTTTGAAAACTCCCCTTGAATTCCTCCAGACTCAGAAAAAGTCAAAGTTGACTTTTTGGAGATCCATAGAAAAAAGGGTGAAAATGAAAAAAAGTATGCCACAGCATGGATTCGAACACGCGACCAACCGCATCCAGGGGCGAGCGTTAACGCAGTGAGCCACTGGACCTGAGTACTCAAACATGCCTACTTTTGCATCTTAGAAACTCTGAATTCACTAAATGTACAACCTTTTCTCCATCAAAATGAACAAATGAGACATTAAATAACATCTACAGATCAAGACGAAGCGAATGGAAGCGGTCCCAGCCTCGTAGCTGCGAACAGCTGTGATCGCAGGAAAATGCTGTTACAAAGATTTCTCAGTATATCTCCGGGACATTTCCCTGGCTTTCCTACCGTCACAATGGACAAACGAAACATGAAATAACATCAACAGATCAAGACGAAGCGAATGGAAGTACCCCCGGAGTCATAGCATGTGTAAATCGAGACGAAACATCTCTATCTCCCCCGCCTGCTTGCGAAGGGGAGGGGCAGTTTACACACACACACGCAGCTGCTGCTGCATGCAGCAACGCACACACAGGGAGGAGATGGCAGAGAGAATGCACTCCCCTGAAAACTCCCCTTGAATTCCTCCAGACTCAGAAAATGTAAAAGTTCACTTTTTGGAGATCCATAGAAAAAGGGTGAAAATGGAAAAAAGTATTCGAAAATAGTGCCTCATAAGGCGGGTAGAGTCCCTTGAAAACTCCCCTTGAATTCCTCCAGACTCAGAAAAAGTCAAAGTTGACTTTTTGGAGATCCATAGAAAAAGGGTGAAAATGAAAAAAAGTATGCCACAGCATGGATTCGAACAGGCGACCAACCGCATCCAGGGGCGAGCATTAACGCAGTGAGCCACTGGACCTGAGTAGTCAAACATGCCTACTTTTGCATCTTAGAAACTCTGAATTCAGTAAATGTACAACCTTTTCTCCATCAAAATGAACAAATGAGACATTAAATAACATCTACAGATCAAGACGAAGCGAATGGAAGCGGTCCCAGCCTCGTAGCTGTGAACAGCTGTGATCGCAGGAAAATGCTGTTACAAAGATTTCTCAGTATATCTCCGGGACATTTCCCTGGCTTTCCCACCGTCACAATGGACAAACGAGACATGAAATAACATCAACAGATCAAGACGAAGCGAATGGAGGTACCCCCGGAGTCATAGCATGTGTAAATCGAGACGAAACATCTCTCTCTCCCCCGCCTGCTTGCGAAGGGGAGGGGCAGTTTACACACACACACGCAGCTGCTGCATGCAGCAACGCACACAGAGGGAGGAGATGGCAGAGAGAATGCACTCCCCTGAAAACTCCCCTTGAATTCCTCCAGACTCAGAAAATGTAAAAGTTCACTTTTTGGAGATCCATAGAAAAAGGGTGAAAATGGAAAAAAGTATTCGAAAATAGTGCCTCATAAGGCGGGTAGAGTCCCTTGAAAACTCCCCTTGAATTCCTCCAGACTCAGAAAAAGTCAAAGTTGACTTTTTGGAGATCCATAGAAAAAGGGCGAAAATGAAAAAAAGTATGCTACAGCATGGATTCGAACACGCGACCAACCGCATCCAGGGGCGAGCGTTAACGCAGTGAGCCACTGGACCTGAGTACTCAAACATGCCTACTTTTGCATCTTAGAAACTCTGAATTCACTAAATGTACAACTTTTTCTCCATCAAAATGAACAAATGAGACATTAAATAACATCTACAGATCAAGACGAAGCGAATGGAAGCGGTCCCAGCCTCGTAGCTGTGAACAGCTGTGATCGCAGGAAAATGCTGTTACAAAGATTTCTCAGTATATCTCCGGGACATTTCCCTGGCTTTCCCACCGTCACAATGGACAAACGAGACATGAAATAACATCAACAGATCAAGACGAAGCGAAAGGAGGTACCCCCGGAGTCATAGCATGTGTACATCGAGACGAAACATCTCTCTCTCCCCCGCCTGCTTGCGAAGGGGAGGGGCAGTTTACACACACACGCAGCTGCTGCATGCAGCAACGCACACACAGGGAGGAGATGGCAGAGAGAACGCACTCCCCTGAAAACTCCCCTTGAATTCCTCCAGACTCAGAAAATGTAAAAGTTCACTTTTTGGAGATCCATAGAAAAAGGGTGAAAATGGAAAAAAGTATTCGAAAATAGTGCCTCATAAGGCGGGTAGAGTCCCTTGAAAACTCCCCTTGAATTCCTCCAGACTCAGAAAAAGTCAAAGTTGACTTTTTGGAGATCCATAGAAAAAGGGTGAAAATGAAAAAAAGTATGCCACAGCATGGATTCGAACACGGGACCAACCGCATCCAGGGGCGAGCGTTAACGCAGTGAGCCACTGGACATGAGTACTCAAACATGCCTACTTTTGCATCTTAGACACTCTGAATTCACTAAATGTACAACTTTTTCTCCATCAAAATGAACAAATGAGACATGAAATAACATCTACAGATCAAGACGAAGCGAATGGAAGCGGTCCCAGCCTCGTAGCTGTGAACAGCTGTGATCGCAGGAAAATGCTGTTACAAAGATTTCTCAGTATATCTCCGAGACATTTCCCTGGCTTTGCCACCGTCACAATGGACACACGAGACATGAAATAACATCAACAGATCAAGACGAAGCGAATGGAAGTACCCCCGGAGTCATAGCATGTGTAAATCGAGACGAAACATCTCTCTCTCCCCCGCCTGCTTGCGAGGGAGAGGGGCAGTTTACACACACACGCAGCTGCTGCATGCAGCAACACACACATAGGGAGGAGATGGCAGAGAGAACGCACTCCCCTGAAAACTCCCCTTGAATTCCTCCAGACTCAGAAAATGTAAAAGATCACTTTTTGGAGATCCATAGAAAAAGGGTGAAAATGGAAAAAAGTATTCGAAAATAGTGCCTCATAAGGCGGGTAGAGTCCCTTGAAAACTCCCCTTGAATTCCTCCAGACTCAGAAAAAGTCAAAGTTGACTTTTTGGAGATCCATAGAAAAAGGGTGAAAATGAAAAAAAGTATGCCACAGCATGGATTCGAACACGCGACCAACCGCATCCAGGGGCGAGCATTAACGCAGTGAGCCACTGGACCTGAGTACTCAAACATGCCTACTTTTGCATCTTAGAAACTCTGAATTCACTAAATGTACAACTTTTTCTCCATCAAAATGAACAAATGAGACATTAAATGACATCTACAGATCAAGACGAAGCGAATGGAAGCGGTCCCAGCCTCGTAGCTGTGAACAGCTGTGATCGCAGGAAAATGCTGTTACAAAGATTTCTCAGTATATCTCCGGGACATTTCCCTGGCTTTCCCCCCGTCACAATGGACAAACGAGACATGAAATAACATCAACAGATCAAGACGAAGCGAATGGAGGTACCCCCGGAGTCATAGCATGTGTAAATCGAGACGAAACATCTCTCTCTCCCCCGCCTGCTTGCGAGGGGGAGGGGCAGTTTACACACACACGCAGCTGCTGCATGCAGCAACACACACATAGGGAGGAGATGGCAGAGAGAACGCACTCCCCTGAAAAATCCCCTTGAATTCCTCCAGACTCAGAAAATGTAAAAGATCACTTTTTGGAGATCCATAGAAAAAGGGTGAAAATGGAAAAAAGTATTCGAAAATAGTGCCTCATAAGGCGGGTAGAGTCCCTTGAAAACTCCCCTTGAATTCCTCCAGACTCAGAAAAAGTCAAAGTTGACTTTTTGGAGATCCATAGAAAAAAGGGTGAAAATGAAAAAAAGTATGCCACAGCATGGATTCGAACACGCGACCAACCGCATCCAGGGGCGAGCGTTAACGCAGTGGGCCACTGGACATGAGTACTCAAACATGCCTACTTTTGCATCTTAGACACTCTGAATTCACTAAATGTACAACTTTTTATCCATCAAAATGAACAAATGAGACATGAAATAACATCTACAGATCAAGACGAAGCGAATGGAGGTACCCCCGGAGTCATAGCATGTGTAAATCGAGACGAAACATCTCTCTCTCCCCCGCCTGCTTGCGAAGGGGAGGGGCAGTTTACACACACACGCAGCTGCTGCATGCAGCAACGCACACACAGGGAGGAGATGGCAGAGAGAACGCACTCCCCTGAAAACTCCCCTTGAATTCCTCCAGACTCAGAAAATGTAAAAGATCACTTTTTGGAGATCCATAGAAAAAGGGTGAAAATGAAAAAACGAATGCCACAGCATGGATTCGAACACGCGACCAACCGCATCCAGGGGCGAGCGTTAACCCAGTGAGCCACTGGACCTGAGTACTCAAAAATGCCTACTTGTGCATCTTAGACACTCTGAATTTACTAAATGTACAACTTTTTCTCCATCAAAATGAACAAATGAGACATTAAATAACATCTACAGATCAAGACGAAGCGAATGGAAGCGGTCCCAGCCTCGTAGCTGCGAACAGCTGTGATCGCAGGAAAATGCTGTTACAAAGATTTCTCAGTATATCTCCGGGACATTTCCCTGGCTTTCCCACCGTCACAATGGACAAACGAGACATGAAATAACATCAACAGATCAAGACGAAGCGAATGGAAGTACCCCCGGAGTCATAGCATGTGTAAATCGAGACGAAACATCTCTCTCTCCCCCGCCTGCTTGCGAAGGGGAGGGGCAGTTTACACACACACACGCAGCTGCTGCATGCAGCAACGCACACACAGGGAGGAGATGGCAGAGAGAATGCACTCCCCTGAAAACTCCCCTTGAATTCCTCCAGACTCAGAAAATGTAAAAGTTCACTTTTTGGAGATCCATAGAAAAAGGGTGAAAATGGAAAAAAGTATTCGAAAATAGTGCCTCATAAGGCGGGTAGAGTCCCTTGAAAACTCCCCTTGAATTCCTCCAGACTCAGAAAAAGTCAAAGTTGACTTTTTGGAGATCAATAGAAAAAGGGTGAAAATGAAAAAAAGCATGCCACAGTATGGATTCGAACATGCGACCAACCGCATCCAGGGGCGAGCATTAACGCAGTGAGCCACTGGACCTGAGTACTCAAACATGCCTACTTGTGCATCTTAGAAACTCTGAATTCACTAAATGTACAACTTTTTCTCCATCAAAATGAACAAATGAGACATTAAATAACATCTACAGATCAAGACGAAGCAAATGGAGGCGGTCCCAGCCTCGTAGCTGTGAACAGCTGTGATCGCAGGAAAATGCTGTTACAAAGATTTCTCAGTATATCTCCGGGACATTTCCCTGGCTTTCCCACCGTCACAATGGACAAACGAGACATGAAATAACATCAACAGATCAAGACGAAGCGAATGGGGGTACCCCCGGAGTCATAGCATGTGTAAATCGAGACGAAACATCTCTCTCTCCCCCGCCTGCTTGCGAAGGGGAGGGGCAGTTTACACACACACACGCAGCTGCTGCATGCAGCAACGCACACACAGGGAGGAGATGGCAGAGAGAATGCACTTCCCTGAAAACTCCCCACGAATTCCTCCAGACTCAGAAAATGTAAAAGTTCACTTTTTGGAGATCCATAGAAAAAGGGTGAAAATGGAAAAAAGTATTCAAAAATAGTGCCTCATAAGGCGGCTAGAGTCCCTTGAAAACTCCCCTTGAATTCCTCCAGACTCAGAAAAAGTCAAAGTTGACTTTTTGGAGATCCATAGAAAAAGGGTGAAAATGAAAAAAAGTATGCCACAGCATGGATTCGAACACGCGACCAACCGCATCCAGGGGCGAGCATTAACGCAGTGAGCCACTGGACCTGAGTACTCAAACATGCCTACTTTTGCATCTTAGAAACTCTGAATTCACTAAATTCACAACTTTTTCTCCATCAAAATGAACAAATGAGACAAAGATTTCTCAGTATATCTCCGGGACATTTCCCTGGCTTTCCCACCGTCACATTGGACAAACGAGACATGAAATAACATCAACAGATCAAGACGAAGCGAATGGAGGTACCCCCGGAGTCATAGCATGTGTAAATCGAGACGAAACATCTCTCTCTCCCCCGCCTGCTTGCGAGGGGGAGGGGCAGTTTACACACTCACGCAGCTGCTGCATGCAGCAACACACACACAGGGAGGAGATGGCAGAGAGAACGCACTCCCCTGAAAACTCCCCTTGAATTCCTCCAGACTCAGAAAATGTAAAAGATCACTTTTTGGAGATCCATAGAAAAAGGGTGAAAATTAAAAAAAGAATGCCACAGCATGGATTCGAACACTCGACCAACCGCATCCAGGGGCGAGCGTTAACCCAGTGAGCCACTGGACCTGAGTACTCAAACATGCCTACTTGTGCATCTTAGACACTCTGAATTTACTAAATGTACAACTTTTTCTCCATCAAAATGAACAAATGAGACATTAAATAACATCTACAGATCAAGACGAAGCGAATGGAAGCGGTCCCAGCCTCGTAGCTGCGAACAGCTGTGATCGCAGGAAAATGCTGTTACAAAGATTTCTCAGTATATCTCCGGGACATTTCCCTGGCTTTGCCACCGTCACAATGGACAAACGAGACATGAAATAACATCAACAGATCAAGACGAAGCGAATGGAAGTACCCCCGGAGTCATAGCATGTGTAAATCGAGACGAAACATCTCTATCTCCCCCGCCTGCTTGCGAAGGGGAGGGGCAGTTTACACACACACACACGCAGGCACTGCATGCAGCAACGCACACACAGGGAGGAGATGGCAGAGAGAATGCACTCCCCTGAAAACTCCCCTTGAATTCCTCCAGACTCAGAAAATGTAAAAGTTCACTTTTTGGAGATCCATAGAAAAAGGGTGAAAATGGAAAAAAGTATTCGAAAATAGTGCCTCATAAGGCGGGTAGAGTCCCTTGAAAACTCCCCTTGAATTCCTCCAGACTCAGAAAAAGTCAAAGTTGACTTTTTGGAGATCCATAGAAAAAGGGTGAAAATGAAAAAAAGTATGCCACAGCATGGATTCGAACAGGCGACCAACCGCATCCAGGGGCGAGCATTAACGCAGTGAGCTACTGCACCTGAGTACTCAAACATGCCTACTTTTGCATCTTAGAAACTCTGAATTCAGTAAATGTACAACCTTTTCTCCATCAAAATGAACAAATGAGACATTAAATAACATCTACAGATCAAGACGAAGCGAATGGAAGCGGTCCCAGCCTCGTAGCTGTGAACAGCTGTGATCGCAGGAAAATGCTGTTACAAAGATTTCTCAGTATATCTCCGGGACATTTCCCTGGCTTTCCCACCGTCACAATGGACAAACGAGACATGAAATAACATCAACAGATCAAGACGAAGCGAATGGAGATACCCCCGGAGTCATAGCATGTGTAAATCGAGACGAAACATCTCTCTCTCCCCCGCCTGCTTGCGAAGGGGAGGGGCAGTTTACACACACACACGCAGCTGCTGCATGCAGCAACACACACACAGGGAGGAGATGGCAGAGAGAACGCACTCCCCTGAAAACTCCCCTTGAATTCCTCCAGACTCAGAAAATGTAAAAGATCACTTTTTGGAGATCCATAGAAAAAGGGTGAAAATGGAAAAAAGTGTTCGAAAATAGTGCCTCATAAGGCGGGTAGAGTCCTTTGAAAACTCCCCTTGAATTCCTCCAGACTCAGAAAAAGTCAAAGTTGACTTTTTGGAGATCCATAGAAAAAAGGGTGAAAATGAAAAAAAGTATGCCACAGCATGGATTCGAACACGCGACCAACCGCATCCAGGGGCGAGCGTTAACGCAGTGAGCCACTGGACCTGAGTACTCAAACATGCCTACTTGTGCATCTTAGACACTCTGAATTCACTAAATGTACAACTTTTTCTCCATCAAAATGAACAAATGAGACATGAAATAACATCTCCAGATCAAGACGAAGCGAATGGAAGCGGTCCCAGCCTCGTAGCTGTGAACAGCTGTGATCGCAGGAAAATGCTGTTACAAAGATTTCTCAGTATATCTCCGGGACATTTCCCTGGCTTTCCCACCGTCACAATGGACAAACGAGACATGAAATAACATCAACAGATCAAGACGAAGCGAATGGAGGTACCCCCGGAGTCATAGCATGTGTAAATCGAGACGAAACATCTCTCTCTCCCCCGCCTGCTTGCGAAGGGGAGGGGCAGTTTACACACACACACGCAGCTGCTGCATGCAGCAACACACACACAGGGAGGAGATGGCAGAGAGAACGCACTCCCCTGAAAACTCCCCTTGAATTCCTCCAGACTCAGAAAATGTAAAAGTTCACTTTTTGGAGATCCATAGAAAAAGGGTGAAAATGGAAAAAAGTATTCGAAAATAGTGCCTCATAAGGCGGGTAGAGTCCCTTGAAAACTCCCCTTGAATTCCTCCAGACTCAGAAAAAGTCAAAGTTGACTTTTTGGAGATCCATAGAAAAAGGATGAAAATGAAAAAAAGTATGCCACAGCATGGATTCGAACACGCGACCAACCGCATCCAGGGGCGAGCATTAACGCAGTGAGCCACTGGACCTGAGTACTCAAACATGCCTACTTTTGCATCTTAGAAACTCTGAATTCACTAAATGTACAACTTTTTCTCCATCAAAATGAACAAATGAGACATTAAATGACATCTACAGATCAAGACGAAGCGAATGGAAGCGGTCCCAGCCTCGTAGCTGTGAACAGCTGTGATCGCAGGAAAATGCTGTTACAAAGATTTCTCAGTATATCTCCGGGACATTTCCCTGGCTTTCCCCCCGTCACAATGGACAAACGAGACATGAAATAACATCAACAGATCAAGACGAAGCGAATGGAGGTACCCCCGGAGTCATAGCATGTGTAAATCGAGACGAAACATCTCTCTCTCCCCCGCCTGCTTGCGAGGGGGAGGGGCAGTTTACACACACACGCAGCTGCTGCATGCAGCAACACACACATAGGGAGGAGATGGCAGAGAGAACGCACTCCCCTGAAAACTCCCCTTGAATTCCTCCAGACTCAGAAAATGTAAAAGATCACTTTTTGGAGATCCATAGAAAAAGGGTGAAAATGGAAAAAAGTATTCGAAAATAGTGCCTCATAAGGCGGGTAGAGTCCCTTGAAAACTCCCCTTGAATTCCTCCAGACTCAGAAAAAGTCAAAGTTGACTTTTTGGAGATCCATAGAAAAAGGGTGAAAATGAAAAAAAGTATGCTACAGCATGGATTCGAACACGCGACCAACCGCATCCAGGGGCGAGCGTTAACGCAGTGAGCCACTGGACCTGAGTACTCAAACATGCCTACTTTTGCATCTTAGAAACTCTGAATTCACTAAATGTACAACCTTTTCTCCATCAAAATGAACAAATGAGACATTAAATAACATCTACAGATCAAGACGAAGCGAATGGAAGCGGTCCCAGCCTCGTAGCTGCGAACAGCTGTGATCGCAGGAAAATGCTGTTACAAAGATTTCTCAGTATATCTCCGGGACATTTCCCTGGCTTTCCTACCGTCACAATGGACAAACGAAACATGAAATAACATCAACAGATCAAGACGAAGCGAATGGAAGTACCCCCGGAGTCATAGCATGTGTAAATCGAGACGAAACATCTCTATCTCCCCCGCCTGCTTGCGAAGGGGAGGGGCAGTTTACACACACACACGCAGCTGCTGCTGCATGCAGCAACGCACACACAGGGAGGAGATGGCAGAGAGAATGCACTCCCCTGAAAACTCCCCTTGAATTCCTCCAGACTCAGAAAATGTAAAAGTTCACTTTTTGGAGATCCATAGAAAAAGGGTGAAAATGGAAAAAAGTATTCGAAAATAGTGCCTCATAAGGCGGGTAGAGTCCCTTGAAAACTCCCCTTGAATTCCTCCAGACTCAGAAAAAGTCAAAGTTGACTTTTTGGAGATCCATAGAAAAAGGGTGAAAATGAAAAAAAGTATGCCACAGCATGGATTCGAACAGGCGACCAACCGCATCCAGGGGCGAGCATTAACGCAGTGAGCCACTGGACCTGAGTAGTCAAACATGCCTACTTTTGCATCTTAGAAACTCTGAATTCAGTAAATGTACAACCTTTTCTCCATCAAAATGAACAAATGAGACATTAAATAACATCTACAGATCAAGACGAAGCGAATGGAAGCGGTCCCAGCCTCGTAGCTGTGAACAGCTGTGATCGCAGGAAAATGCTGTTACAAAGATTTCTCAGTATATCTCCGGGACATTTCCCTGGCTTTCCCACCGTCACAATGGACAAACGAGACATGAAATAACATCAACAGATCAAGACGAAGCGAATGGAGGTACCCCCGGAGTCATAGCATGTGTAAATCGAGACGAAACATCTCTCTCTCCCCCGCCTGCTTGCGAAGGGGAGGGGCAGTTTACACACACACACGCAGCTGCTGCATGCAGCAACGCACACAGAGGGAGGAGATGGCAGAGAGAATGCACTCCCCTGAAAACTCCCCTTGAATTCCTCCAGACTCAGAAAATGTAAAAGTTCACTTTTTGGAGATCCATAGAAAAAGGGTGAAAATGGAAAAAAGTATTCGAAAATAGTGCCTCATAAGGCGGGTAGAGTCCCTTGAAAACTCCCCTTGAATTCCTCCAGACTCAGAAAAAGTCAAAGTTGACTTTTTGGAGATCCATAGAAAAAGGGCGAAAATGAAAAAAAGTATGCTACAGCATGGATTCGAACACGCGACCAACCGCATCCAGGGGCGAGCGTTAACGCAGTGAGCCACTGGACCTGAGTACTCAAACATGCCTACTTTTGCATCTTAGAAACTCTGAATTCACTAAATGTACAACTTTTTCTCCATCAAAATGAACAAATGAGACATTAAATAACATCTACAGATCAAGACGAAGCGAGTGGAAGCGGTCCCAGCCTCGTAGCTGTGAACAGCTGTGATCGCAGGAAAATGCTGTTACAAAGATTTCTCAGTATATCTCCGGGACATTTCCCTGGCTTTCCCACCGTCACAATGGACAAACGAGACATGAAATAACATCAACAGATCAAGACGAAGCGAAAGGAGGTACCCCCGGAGTCATAGCATGTGTACATCGAGACGAAACATCTCTCTCTCCCCCGCCTGCTTGCGAAGGGGAGGGGCAGTTTACACACACACGCAGCTGCTGCATGCAGCAACGCACACACAGGGAGGAGATGGCAGAGAGAACGCACTCCCCTGAAAACTCCCCTTGAATTCCTCCAGACTCAGAAAATGTAAAAGTTCACTTTTTGGAGATCCATAGAAAAAGGGTGAAAATGGAAAAAAGTATTCGAAAATAGTGCCTCATAAGGCGGGTAGAGTCCTTGAAAACTCCCCTTGAATTCCTCCAGACTCAGAAAAAGTCAAAGTTGACTTTTTGGAGATCCATAGAAAAAGGGTGAAAATGAAAAAAAGTATGCCACAGCATGGATTCGAACACGGGACCAACCGCATCCAGGGGCGAGCGTTAACGCAGTGAGCCACTGGACATGAGTACTCAAACATGCCTACTTTTGCATCTTAGACACTCTGAATTCACTAAATGTACAACTTTTTCTCCATCAAAATGAACAAATGAGACATGAAATAACATCTACAGATCAAGACGAAGCGAATGGAAGCGGTCCCAGCCTCGTAGCTGTGAACAGCTGTGATCGCAGGAAAATGCTGTTACAAAGATTTCTCAGTATATCTCCGAGACATTTCCCTGGCTTTGCCACCGTCACAATGGACACACGAGACATGAAATAACATCAACAGATCAAGACGAAGCGAATGGAAGTACCCCCGGAGTCATAGCATGTGTAAATCGAGACGAAACATCTCTCTCTCCCCCGCCTGCTTGCGAGGGAGAGGGGCAGTTTACACACACACGCAGCTGCTGCATGCAGCAACACACACATAGGGAGGAGATGGCAGAGAGAACGCACTCCCCTGAAAACTCCCCTTGAATTCCTCCAGACTCAGAAAATGTAAAAGATCACTTTTTGGAGATCCATAGAAAAAGGGTGAAAATGGAAAAAAGTATTCGAAAATAGTGCCTCATAAGGCGGGTAGAGTCCCTTGAAAACTCCCCTTGAATTCCTCCAGACTCAGAAAAAGTCAAAGTTGACTTTTTGGAGATCCATAGAAAAAGGGTGAAAATGAAAAAAAGTATGCCACAGCATGGATTCGAACACGCGACCAACCGCATCCAGGGGCGAGCATTAACGCAGTGAGCCACTGGACCTGAGTACTCAAACATGCCTACTTTTGCATCTTAGAAACTCTGAATTCACTAAATGTACAACTTTTTCTCCATCAAAATGAACAAATGAGACATGAAATAACATCTACAGATCAAGACGAAGCGAATGGAGGTACCCCCGGAGTCATAGCATGTGTAAATCGAGACGAAACATCTCTCTCTCCCCCGCCTGCTTGCGAAGGGGAGGGGCAGTTTACACACACACGCAGCTGCTGCATGCAGCAACGCACACACAGGGAGGAGATGGCAGAGAGAACGCACTCCCCTGAAAACTCCCCTTGAATTCCTCCAGACTCAGAAAATGTAAAAGATCACTTTTTGGAGATCCATAGAAAAAGGGTGAAAATGAAAAAACGAATGCCACAGCATGGATTCGAACACGCGACCAACCGCATCCAGGGGCGAGCGTTAACCCAGTGAGCCACTGGACCTGAGTACTCAAAAATGCCTACTTGTGCATCTTAGACACTCTGAATTTACTAAATGTACAACTTTTTCTCCATCAAAATGAACAAATGAGACATTAAATAACATCTACAGATCAAGACGAAGCGAATGGAAGCGGTCCCAGCCTCGTAGCTGCGAACAGCTGTGATCGCAGGAAAATGCTGTTACAAAGATTTCTCAGTATATCTCCGGGACATTTCCCTGGCTTTCCCACCGTCACAATGGACAAACGAGACATGAAATAACATCAACAGATCAAGACGAAGCGAATGGAAGTACCCCCGGAGTCATAGCATGTGTAAATCGAGACGAAACATCTCTCTCTCCCCCGCCTGCTTGCGAAGGGGAGGGGCAGTTTACACACACACACGCAGCTGCTGCATGCAGCAACGCACACACAGGGAGGAGATGGCAGAGAGAATGCACTCCCCTGAAAACTCCCCTTGAATTCCTCCAGACTCAGAAAATGTAAAAGTTCACTTTTTGGAGATCCATAGAAAAAGGGTGAAAATGGAAAAAAGTATTCGAAAATAGTGCCTCATAAGGCGGGTAGAGTCCCTTGAAAACTCCCCTTGAATTCCTCCAGACTCAGAAAAAGTCAAAGTTGACTTTTTGGAGATCAATAGAAAAAGGGTGAAAATGAAAAAAAGCATGCCACAGTATGGATTCGAACATGCGACCAACCGCATCCAGGGGCGAGCATTAACGCAGTGAGCCACTGGACCTGAGTACTCAAACATGCCTACTTGTGCATCTTAGAAACTCTGAATTCACTAAATGTACAACTTTTTCTCCATCAAAATGAACAAATGAGACATTAAATAACATCTACAGATCAAGACGAAGCAAATGGAGGCGGTCCCAGCCTCGTAGCTGTGAACAGCTGTGATCGCAGGAAAATGCTGTTACAAAGATTTCTCAGTATATCTCCGGGACATTTCCCTGGCTTTCCCACCGTCACAATGGACAAACGAGACATGAAATAACATCAACAGATCAAGACGAAGCGAATGGGGGTACCCCCGGAGTCATAGCATGTGTAAATCGAGACGAAACATCTCTCTCTCCCCCGCCTGCTTGCGAAGGGGAGGGGCAGTTTACACACACACACGCAGCTGCTGCATGCAGCAACGCACACACAGGGAGGAGATGGCAGAGAGAATGCACTTCCCTGAAAACTCCCCACGAATTCCTCCAGACTCAGAAAATGTAAAAGTTCACTTTTTGGAGATCCATAGAAAAAGGGTGAAAATGGAAAAAAGTATTCAAAAATAGTGCCTCATAAGGCGGCTAGAGTCCCTTGAAAACTCCCCTTGAATTCCTCCAGACTCAGAAAAAGTCAAAGTTGACTTTTTGGAGATCCATAGAAAAAGGGTGAAAATGAAAAAAAGTATGCCACAGCATGGATTCGAACACGCGACCAACCGCATCCAGGGGCGAGCATTAACGCAGTGAGCCACTGGACCTGAGTACTCAAACATGCCTACTTTTGCATCTTAGAAACTCTGAATTCACTAAATTCACAACTTTTTCTCCATCAAAATGAACAAATGAGACAAAGATTTCTCAGTATATCTCCGGGACATTTCCCTGGCTTTCCCACCGTCACATTGGACAAACGAGACATGAAATAACATCAACAGATCAAGACGAAGCGAATGGAGGTACCCCCGGAGTCATAGCATGTGTAAATCGAGACGAAACATCTCTCTCTCCCCCGCCTGCTTGCGAGGGGGAGGGGCAGTTTACACACTCACGCAGCTGCTGCATGCAGCAACACACACACAGGGAGGAGATGGCAGAGAGAACGCACTCCCCTGAAAACTCCCCTTGAATTCCTCCAGACTCAGAAAATGTAAAAGATCACTTTTTGGAGATCCATAGAAAAAGGGTGAAAATTAAAAAAAGAATGCCACAGCATGGATTCGAACACTCGACCAACCGCATCCAGGGGCGAGCGTTAACCCAGTGAGCCACTGGACCTGAGTACTCAAACATGCCTACTTGTGCATCTTAGACACTCTGAATTTACTAAATGTACAACTTTTTCTCCATCAAAATGAACAAATGAGACATTAAATAACATCTACAGATCAAGACGAAGCGAATGGAAGTGGTCCCAGCCTCGTAGCTGCGAACAGCTGTGATCGCAGGAAAATGCTGTTACAAAGATTTCTCAGTATATCTCCGGGACATTTCCCTGGCTTTGCCACCGTCACAATGGACAAACGAGACATGAAATAACATCAACAGATCAAGACGAAGCGAATGGAAGTACCCCCGGAGTCATAGCATGTGTAAATCGAGACGAAACATCTCTATCTCCCCCGCCTGCTTGCGAAGGGGAGGGGCAGTTTACACACACACACACGCAGGCACTGCATGCAGCAACGCACACACAGGGAGGAGATGGCAGAGAGAATGCACTCCCCTGAAAACTCCCCTTGAATTCCTCCAGACTCAGAAAATGTAAAAGTTCACTTTTTGGAGATCCATAGAAAAAGGGTGAAAATGGAAAAAAGTATTCGAAAATAGTGCCTCATAAGGCGGGTAGAGTCCCTTGAAAACTCCCCTTGAATTCCTCCAGACTCAGAAAAAGTCAAAGTTGACTTTTTGGAGATCCATAGAAAAAGGGTGAAAATGAAAAAAAGTATGCCACAGCATGGATTCGAACAGGCGACCAACCGCATCCAGGGGCGAGCATTAACGCAGTGAGCTACTGCACCTGAGTACTCAAACATGCCTACTTTTGCATCTTAGAAACTCTGAATTCAGTAAATGTACAACCTTTTCTCCATCAAAATGAACAAATGAGACATTAAATAACATCTACAGATCAAGACGAAGCGAATGGAAGCGGTCCCAGCCTCGTAGCTGTGAACAGCTGTGATCGCAGGAAAATGCTGTTACAAAGATTTCTCAGTATATCTCCGGGACATTTCCCTGGCTTTCCCACCGTCACAATGGACAAACGAGACATGAAATAACATCAACAGATCAAGACGAAGCGAATGGAGATACCCCCGGAGTCATAGCATGTGTAAATCGAGACGAAACATCTCTCTCTCCCCCGCCTGCTTGCGAAGGGGAGGGGCAGTTTACACACACACACGCAGCTGCTGCATGCAGCAACACACACACAGGGAGGAGATGGCAGAGAGAACGCACTCCCCTGAAAACTCCCCTTGAATTCCTCCAGACTCAGAAAATGTAAAAGATCACTTTTTGGAGATCCATAGAAAAAGGGTGAAAATGGAAAAAAGTGTTCGAAAATAGTGCCTCATAAGGCGGGTAGAGTCCTTTGAAAACTCCCCTTGAATTCCTCCAGACTCAGAAAAAGTCAAAGTTGACTTTTTGGAGATCCATAGAAAAAAGGGTGAAAATGAAAAAAAGTATGCCACAGCATGGATTCGAACACGCGACCAACCGCATCCAGGGGCGAGCGTTAACGCAGTGAGCCACTGGACCTGAGTACTCAAACATGCCTACTTGTGCATCTTAGACACTCTGAATTCACTAAATGTACAACTTTTTCTCCATCAAAATGAACAAATGAGACATGAAATAACATCTCCAGATCAAGACGAAGCGAATGGAAGCGGTCCCAGCCTCGTAGCTGTGAACAGCTGTGATCGCAGGAAAATGCTGTTACAAAGATTTCTCAGTATATCTCCGGGACATTTCCCTGGCTTTCCCACCGTCACAATGGACAAACGAGACATGAAATAACATCAACAGATCAAGACGAAGCGAATGGAGGTACCCCCGGAGTCATAGCATGTGTAAATCGAGACGAAACATCTCTCTCTCCCCCGCCTGCTTGCGAAGGGGAGGGGCAGTTTACACACACACACGCAGCTGCTGCATGCAGCAACACACACACAGGGAGGAGATGGCAGAGAGAACGCACTCCCCTGAAAACTCCCCTTGAATTCCTCCAGACTCAGAAAATGTAAAAGTTCACTTTTTGGAGATCCATAGAAAAAGGGTGAAAATGGAAAAAAGTATTCGAAAATAGTGCCTCATAAGGCGGGTAGAGTCCCTTGAAAACTCCCCTTGAATTCCTCCAGACTCAGAAAAAGTCAAAGTTGACTTTTTGGAGATCCATAGAAAAAGGATGAAAATGAAAAAAAGTATGCCACAGCATGGATTCGAACACGCGACCAACCGCATCCAGGGGCGAGCATTAACGCAGTGAGCCACTGGACCTGAGTACTCAAACATGCCTACTTTTGCATCTTAGAAACTCTGAATTCACTAAATGTACAACTTTTTCTCCATCAAAATGAACAAATGAGACATTAAATGACATCTACAGATCAAGACGAAGCGAATGGAAGCGGTCCCAGCCTCGTAGCTGTGAACAGCTGTGATCGCAGGAAAATGCTGTTACAAAGATTTCTCAGTATATCTCCGGGACATTTCCCTGGCTTTCCCCCCGTCACAATGGACAAACGAGACATGAAATAACATCAACAGATCAAGACGAAGCGAATGGAGGTACCCCCGGAGTCATAGCATGTGTAAATCGAGACGAAACATCTCTCTCTCCCCCGCCTGCTTGCGAGGGGGAGGGGCAGTTTACACACACACGCAGCTGCTGCATGCAGCAACACACACATAGGGAGGAGATGGCAGAGAGAACGCACTCCCCTGAAAACTCCCCTTGAATTCCTCCAGACTCAGAAAATGTAAAAGATCACTTTTTGGAGATCCATAGAAAAAGGGTGAAAATGGAAAAAAGTATTCGAAAATAGTGCCTCATAAGGCGGGTAGAGTCCCTTGAAAACTCCCCTTGAATTCCTCCAGACTCAGAAAAAGTCAAAGTTGACTTTTTGGAGATCCATAGAAAAAGGGTGAAAATGAAAAAAAGTATGCTACAGCATGGATTCGAACACGCGACCAACCGCATCCAGGGGCGAGCGTTAACGCAGTGAGCCACTGGACCTGAGTACTCAAACATGCCTACTTTTGCATCTTAGAAACTCTGAATTCACTAAATGTACAACCTTTTCTCCATCAAAATGAACAAATGAGACATTAAATAACATCTACAGATCAAGACGAAGCGAATGGAAGCGGTCCCAGCCTCGTAGCTGCGAACAGCTGTGATCGCAGGAAAATGCTGTTACAAAGATTTCTCAGTATATCTCCGGGACATTTCCCTGGCTTTCCTACCGTCACAATGGACAAACGAAACATGAAATAACATCAACAGATCAAGACGAAGCGAATGGAAGTACCCCCGGAGTCATAGCATGTGTAAATCGAGACGAAACATCTCTATCTCCCCCGCCTGCTTGCGAAGGGGAGGGGCAGTTTACACACACACACGCAGCTGCTGCTGCATGCAGCAACGCACACACAGGGAGGAGATGGCAGAGAGAATGCACTCCCCTGAAAACTCCCCTTGAATTCCTCCAGACTCAGAAAATGTAAAAGTTCACTTTTTGGAGATCCATAGAAAAAGGGTGAAAATGGAAAAAAGTATTCGAAAATAGTGCCTCATAAGGCGGGTAGAGTCCCTTGAAAACTCCCCTTGAATTCCTCCAGACTCAGAAAAAGTCAAAGTTGACTTTTTGGAGATCCATAGAAAAAGGGTGAAAATGAAAAAAAGTATGCCACAGCATGGATTCGAACAGGCGACCAACCGCATCCAGGGGCGAGCATTAACGCAGTGAGCCACTGGACCTGAGTAGTCAAACATGCCTACTTTTGCATCTTAGAAACTCTGAATTCACTAAATGTACAACCTTTTCTCCATCAAAATGAACAAATGAGACATTAAATAACATCTACAGATCAAGACGAAGCGAATGGAAGCGGTCCCAGCCTCGTAGCTGTGAACAGCTGTGATCGCAGGAAAATGCTGTTACAAAGATTTCTCAGTATATCTCCGGGACATTTCCCTGGCTTTCCCACCGTCACAATGGACAAACGAGACATGAAATAACATCAACAGATCAAGACGAAGCGAATGGAGGTACCCCCGGAGTCATAGCATGTGTAAATCGAGACGAAACATCTCTCTCTCCCCCGCCTGCTTGCGAAGGGGAGGGGCAGTTTACACACACACACGCAGCTGCTGCATGCAGCAACGCACACAGAGGGAGGAGATGGCAGAGAGAATGCACTCCCCTGAAAACTCCCCTTGAATTCCTCCAGACTCAGAAAATGTAAAAGTTCACTTTTTGGAGATCCATAGAAAAAGGGTGAAAATGGAAAAAAGTATTCGAAAATAGTGCCTCATAAGGCGGGTAGAGTCCCTTGAAAACTCCCCTTGAATTCCTCCAGACTCAGAAAAAGTCAAAGTTGACTTTTTGGAGATCCATAGAAAAAGGGCGAAAATGAAAAAAAGTATGCTACAGCATGGATTCGAACACGCGACCAACCGCATCCAGGGGCGAGCGTTAACGCAGTGAGCCACTGGACCTGAGTACTCAAACATGCCTACTTTTGCATCTTAGAAACTCTGAATTCACTAAATGTACAACTTTTTCTCCATCAAAATGAACAAATGAGACATGAAATAACATCTACAGATCAAGACGAAGCGAATGGAGGTACCCCCGGAGTCATAGCATGTGTAAATCGAGACGAAACATCTCTCTCTCCCCCGCCTGCTTGCGAAGGGGAGGGGCAGTTTACACACACACGCAGCTGCTGCATGCAGCAACGCACACACAGGGAGGAGATGGCAGAGAGAACGCACTCCCCTGAAAACTCCCCTTGAATTCCTCCAGACTCAGAAAATGTAAAAGATCACTTTTTGGAGATCCATAGAAAAAGGGTGAAAATGGAAAAAAGTATTCGAAAATAGTGCCTCATAAGGCGGGTAGAGTCCCTTGAAAACTCCCCTTGAATTCCTCCAGACTCAGAAAAAGTCAAAGTTGACTTTTTGGAGATCCATAGAAAAAGGGTGAAAATGAAAAAAAGTATGCCACAGCATGGATTCGAACAGGCGACCAACCGCATCCAGGGGCGAGCGTTAACGCAGTGAGCCACTGGACCTGAGTACTCAAACATGCCTACTTTTGCATCTTAGAAACTCTGAATTCACTAAATGTACAACTTTTTCTCCATCAAAATGAACAAATGAGACATTAAATAACATCTACAGATCAAGACGAAGCGAATGGAAGCGGTCCCAGCCTCGTAGCTGTGAACAGCTGTGATCGCAGGAAAATGCTGTTACAAAGATTTCTCAGTATATCTCCGGGACATTTCCCTGGCTTTCCCACCGTCACAATGGACAAACGAGACATGAAATAACATCAACAGATCAAGACGAAGCGAAAGGAGGTACCCCCGGAGTCATAGCATGTGTAAATCGAGACGAAACATCTCTCTCTCCCCCGCCTGCTTGCGAAGGGGAGGGGCAGTTTACACACACACGCAGCTGCTGCATGCAGCAACGCACACACAGGGAGGAGATGGCAGAGAGAACGCACTCCCCTGAAAACTCCCCTTGAATTCCTCCAGACTCAGAAAATGTAAAAGTTCACTTTTTGGAGATCCATAGAAAAAGGGTGAAAATGGAAAAAAGTGTTCGAAAATAGTGCCTCATAAGGCGGGTAGAGTCCCTTGAAAACTCCCCTTGAATTCCTCCAGACTCAGAAAAAGTCAAAGTTGACTTTTTGGAGATCCATAGAAAAAGGATGAAAATGAAAAAAAGTATGCCACAGCATGGATTCGAACACGCGACCAACCGCATCCAGGGGCGAGCATTAACGCAGTGAGCCACTGGACCTGAGTACTCAAACATGCCTACTTTTGCATCTTAGAAACTCTGAATTCACTAAATGTACAACTTTTTCTCCATCAAAATGAACAAATGAGACATTAAATGACATCTACAGATCAAGACGAAGCGAATGGAAGCGGTCCCAGCCTCGTAGCTGTGAACAGCTGTGATCGCAGGAAAATGCTGTTACAAAGATTTCTCAGTATATCTCCGGGACATTTCCCTGGCTTTCCCCCCGTCACAATGGACAAACGAGACATGAAATAACATCAACAGATCAAGACGAAGCGAATGGAGGTACCCCCGGAGTCATAGCATGTGTAAATCGAGACGAAACATCTCTCTCTCCCCCGCCTGCTTGCGAGGGGGAGGGGCAGTTTACACACACACGCAGCTGCTGCATGCAGCAACACACACATAGGGAGGAGATGGCAGAGAGAACGCACTCCCCTGAAAACTCCCCTTGAATTCCTCCAGACTCAGAAAATGTAAAAGATCACTTTTTGGAGATCCATAGAAAAAGGGTGAAAATGGAAAAAAGTATTCGAAAATAGTGCCTCATAAGGCGGGTAGAGTCCCTTGAAAACTCCCCTTGAATTCCTCCAGACTCAGAAAAAGTCAAAGTTGACTTTTTGGAGATCCATAGAAAAAGGGTGAAAATGAAAAAAAGTATGCTACAGCATGGATTCGAACACGCGACCAACCGCATCCAGGGGCGAGCGTTAACGCAGTGAGCCACTGGACCTGAGTACTCAAACATGCCTACTTTTGCATCTTAGAAACTCTGAATTCACTAAATGTACAACCTTTTCTCCATCAAAATGAACAAATGAGACATTAAATAACATCTACAGATCAAGACGAAGCGAATGGAAGCGGTCCCAGCCTCGTAGCTGCGAACAGCTGTGATCGCAGGAAAATGCTGTTACAAAGATTTCTCAGTATATCTCCGGGACATTTCCCTGGCTTTCCTACCGTCACAATGGACAAACGAAACATGAAATAACATCAACAGATCAAGACGAAGCGAATGGAAGTACCCCCGGAGTCATAGCATGTGTAAATCGAGACGAAACATCTCTATCTCCCCCGCCTGCTTGCGAAGGGGAGGGGCAGTTTACACACACACACGCAGCTGCTGCTGCATGCAGCAACGCACACACAGGGAGGAGATGGCAGAGAGAATGCACTCCCCTGAAAACTCCCCTTGAATTCCTCCAGACTCAGAAAATGTAAAAGTTCACTTTTTGGAGATCCATAGAAAAAGGGTGAAAATGGAAAAAAGTATTCGAAAATAGTGCCTCATAAGGCGGGTAGAGTCCCTTGAAAACTCCCCTTGAATTCCTCCAGACTCAGAAAAAGTCAAAGTTGACTTTTTGGAGATCCATAGAAAAAGGGTGAAAATGAAAAAAAGTATGCCACAGCATGGATTCGAACAGGCGACCAACCGCATCCAGGGGCGAGCATTAACGCAGTGAGCCACTGGACCTGAGTAGTCAAACATGCCTACTTTTGCATCTTAGAAACTCTGAATTCACTAAATGTACAACCTTTTCTCCATCAAAATGAACAAATGAGACATTAAATAACATCTACAGATCAAGACGAAGCGAATGGAAGCGGTCCCAGCCTCGTAGCTGTGAACAGCTGTGATCGCAGGAAAATGCTGTTACAAAGATTTCTCAGTATATCTCCGGGACATTTCCCTGGCTTTCCCACCGTCACAATGGACAAACGAGACATGAAATAACATCAACAGATCAAGACGAAGCGAATGGAGGTACCCCCGGAGTCATAGCATGTGTAAATCGAGACGAAACATCTCTCTCTCCCCCGCCTGCTTGCGAAGGGGAGGGGCAGTTTATACACACACACGCAGCTGCTGCATGCAGCAACGCACACAGAGGGAGGAGATGGCAGAGAGAATGCACTCCCCTGAAAACTCCCCTTGAATTCCTCCAGACTCAGAAAATGTAAAAGTTCACTTTTTGGAGATCCATAGAAAAAGGGTGAAAATGGAAAAAAGTATTCGAAAATAGTGCCTCATAAGGCGGGTAGAGTCCCTTGAAAACTCCCCTTGAATTCCTCCAGACTCAGAAAAAGTCAAAGTTGACTTTTTGGAGATCCATAGAAAAAGGGCGAAAATGAAAAAAAGTATGCTACAGCATGGATTCGAACACGCGACCAACCGCATCCAGGGGCGAGCGTTAACGCAGTGAGCCACTGGACCTGAGTACTCAAACATGCCTACTTTTGCATCTTAGAAACTCTGAATTCACTAAATGTACAACTTTTTCTCCATCAAAATGAACAAATGAGACATGAAATAACATCTACAGATCAAGACGAAGCGAATGGAGGTACCCCCGGAGTCATAGCATGTGTAAATCGAGACGAAACATCTCTCTCTCCCCCGCCTGCTTGCGAAGGGGAGGGGCAGTTTACACACACACGCAGCTGCTGCATGCAGCAACGCACACACAGGGAGGAGATGGCAGAGAGAACGCACTCCCCTGAAAACTCCCCTTGAATTCCTCCAGACTCAGAAAATGTAAAAGATCACTTTTTGGAGATCCATAGAAAAAGGGTGAAAATGGAAAAAAGTATTCGAAAATAGTGCCTCATAAGGCGGGTAGAATCCCTTGAAAACTCCCCTTGAATTCCTCCAGACTCAGAAAAAGTCAAAGTTGACTTTTTGGAGATCCATAGAAAAAGGGTGAAAATGAAAAAAAGTATGCCACAGCATGGATTCGAACACGGGACCAACCGCATCCAGGGGCGAGCGTTAACGCAGTGAGCCACTGGACCTGAGTACTCAAACATGCCTACTTTTGCATCTTAGAAACTCTGAATTCACTAAATGTACAACTTTTTCTCCATCAAAATGAACAAATGAGACATTAAATAACATCTACAGATCAAGACGAAGCGAATGGAAGCGGTCCCAGCCTCGTAGCTGTGAACAGCTGTGATCGCAGGAAAATGCTGTTACAAAGATTTCTCAGTATATCTCCGAGACATTTCCCTGGCTTTGCCACCGTCACAATGGACAAACGAGACATGAAATAACATCAACAGATCAAGACGAAGCGAAAGGAAGTACCCCCGGAGTCATAGCATGTGTAAATCGAGACGAAACATCTCTCTCTCCCCCGCCTGCTTGCGAAGGGGAGGGGCAGTTTACACACACACGCAGCTGCTGCATGCAGCAACGCACACACAGGGAGGAGATGGCAGAGAGAACGCACTCCCCTGAAAACTCCCCTTGAATTCCTCCAGACTCAGAAAATGTAAAAGTTCACTTTTTGGAGATCCATAGAAAAAGGGTGAAAATGGAAAAAAGTATTCGAAAATAGTGCCTCATAAGGCGGGTAGAGTCCCTTGAAAACTCCCCTTGAATTCCTCCAGACTCAGAAAAAGTCAAAGTTGACTTTTTGGAGATCCATAGAAAAAGGATGAAAATGAAAAAAAGTATGCCACAGCATGGATTCGAACACGCGACCAACCGCATCCAGGGGCGAGCATTAACGCAGTGAGCCACTGGACCTGAGTACTCAAACATGCCTACTTTTGCATCTTAGACACTCTGAATTCACTAAATGTACAACTTTTTCTCCATCAAAATGAACAAATGAGACATTAAATGACATCTACAGATCAAGACGAAGCGAATGGAAGCGGTCCCAGCCTCGTAGCTGTGAACAGCTGTGATCGCAGGAAAATGCTGTTACAAAGATTTCTCAGTATATCTCCGGGACATTTCCCTGGCTTTCCCCCCGTCACAATGGACAAACGAGACATGAAATAACATCAACAGATCAAGACGAAGCGAATGGAGGTACCCCCGGAGTCATAGCATGTGTAAATCGAGACGAAACATCTCTCTCTCCCCCGCCTGCTTGCGAGGGGGAGGGGCAGTTTACACACACACGCAGCTGCTGCATGCAGCAACACACACATAGGGAGGAGATGGCAGAGAGAACGCACTCCCCTGAAAACTCCCCTTGAATTCCTCCAGACTCAGAAAATGTAAAAGATCACTTTTTGGAGATCCATAGAAAAAGGGTGAAAATGAAAAAAAGAATGCCACAGCATGGACTCGAACACGCGACCAACCGCATCCAGGGGCGAGCGTTAACACAGTGAGCCACTGGACATGAGTACTCAAACATGCCTACTTTTGCATCTTAGACACTCTGAATTCACTAAATGTACAACTTTTTCTCCATCAAAATGAACAAATGAGACATGAAATAACATCTACAGATCAAGACGAAGCGAATGGAAGCGGTCCCAGCCTCGTAGCTGTGAACAGCTGTGATCGCAGGAAAATGCTGTTACAAAGATTTCTCAGTATATCTCCGGGACATTTCCCTGGCTTTGCCACATTCACAATGGACAAACGAGACATGAAATAACATCAACAGATCAAGACGAAGCGAATGGAAGTACCCCCGGAGTCATAGCATGTGTAAATCGAGACGAAACATCTCTCTCTCCCCCGCCTGCTTGCGAAGGGGAGGGGCAGTTTACACACACACACGCAGCTGTTGCATGCAGCAACGCACACAGAGGGAGGAGATGGCAGAGAGAATGTACTCCCCTGAAAACTCCCCTTGAATTCCTCCAGACTCAGAAAATGTAAAAGTTCACTTTTTGGAGATCCATAGAAAAAGGGTGAAAATGGAAAAAAGTATTCGAAAATAGTGCCTCATAAGGCGGGTAGAGTCCCTTGAAAACTCCCCTTGAATTCCTCCAGACTCAGAAAAAGTCAAAGTTGACTTTTTGGAGATCCATAGAAAAAGGGTGAAAATGAAAAAAAGTATGCCACAGTATGGATTCGAACACGCGACCAACCGCATCCAGGGGCGAGCATTAACGCAGTGAGCCACTGGACCTGAGTACTCAAACATGCCTACTTTTGCATCTTAGAAACTCTGAATTCACTAAATGTACAACTTTTTCGCCATCAAAATGAACAAATGAGACATTAAATAACATCTACAGATCAAGACGAAGCGAATGGAAGCGGTCCCAGCCTCGTAGCTGTGAACAGCTGTGATCGCAGGAAAATGCTGTTACAAAGATTTCTCAGTATATCTCCGGGACATTTCCCTGGCTTTCCCACCGTCACAATGGACAAACGAGACATGAAATAACATCAACAGATCAAGACGAAGCGAATGGAGGTACCCCCGGAGTCATAGCATGTGTAAATCGAGACGAAACATCTCTCTCTCCCCCGCCTGCTTGCGAAGGGGAGGGGCAGTTTACACACACACGCAGCTGCTGCATGCAGCAACGCACACACAGGGAGGAGATGGCAGAGAGAATGCACTCCCCTGAAAACTCCCCTTGAATTCCTCCAGACTCAGAAAATGTAAAAGTTCACTTTTTGGAGATCCATAGAAAAAGGGTGAAAATGGAAAAAAGTATTCGAAAATAGTGCCTCATAAGGCGGGTAGAGTCCCTTGAAAACTCCCCTTGAATTCCTCCAGACTCAGAAAAAGTCAAAGTTGACTTTTTGGAGATCCATAGAAAAAGGGTGAAAATGAAAAAAAGTATGCCACAGCATGGATTCGAACAGGCGACCAACCGCATCCAGGGGCGAGCATTAACGCAGTGAGCCACTGGACCTGAGTAGTCAAACATGCCTACTTTTGCATCTTAGAAACTCTGAATTCACTAAATGTACAACCT
This sequence comes from Notothenia rossii, assembly GCF_949606895.1. Lineage (NCBI taxonomy): Eukaryota > Metazoa > Chordata > Actinopteri > Perciformes > Nototheniidae > Notothenia > Notothenia rossii. The sequence goes on from NW_027639942.1 coordinate 53,336, forward strand.
TTTCTCCATCAAAATGAACACATGAGACATTAAATAACATCTACAGATCAAGACGAAGCGAATGGAAGCGGTCCCAGCCTCGTAGCTGTGAACAGCTGTGATCGCAGGAAAATGCTGTTACAAAGATTTCTCAGTATATCTCCGGGACATTTCCCTGGCTTTCCCACCGTCACAATGGACAAACGAGACATGAAATAACATCAACAGATCAAGACGAAGCGAATGGAGGTACCCCCGGAGTCATAGCATGTGTAAATCGAGACGAAACATCTCTCTCTCCCCCGCCTGCTTGCGAAGGGGAGGGGCAGTTTACACACACACACGTAGCTGCTGCATGCAGCAACGCACACAGAGGGAGGAGATGGCAGAGAGAATGCACTCCCCTGAAAACTCCCCTTGAATTCCTCCAGACTCAGAAAATGTAAAAGTTCACTTTTTGGAGATCCATAGAAAAAGGGTGAAAATGGAAAAAAGTATTCGAAAATAGTGCCTCATAAGGCGGGTAGAGTCCCTTGAAAACTCCCCTTGAATTCCTCCAGACTCAGAAAAAGTCAAAGTTGACTTTTTGGAGATCCATAGAAAAAGGGCGAAAATGAAAAAAAGTATGCTACAGCATGGATTCGAACACGCGACCAACCGCATCCAGGGGCGAGCGTTAACGCAGTGAGCCACTGGACATGAGTACTCAAACATGCCTACTTTTGCATCTTAGACACTCTGAATTCACTAAATGTACAACTTTTTCTCCATCAAAATGAACAAATGAGACATGAAATAACATCTACAGATCAAGACGAAGCGAATGGAAGCGGTCACAGCCTCGTAGCTGTGAACAGCTGTGATCGCAGGGAAATGCTGTAACAAAGATTTCTCAGTATATCTCCGGGACATTTCCCTGGCTTTCCCACCGTCACAATGGACACACGAGACATGAAATAACATCAACAGATCAAGACGAAGCGAATGGAAGTAACCCCGGAGTCATAGCATGTGTAAATCGAGACGAAACATCTCTCTCTCCCCCGCCTGCTTGCGAAGGGGAGGGGCAGTTTACACACACACACGCAGCTGCTGCATGCAGCAACGCACACACAGGGAGGAGATGGCAGAGAGAATGCACTCCCCTGAAAACTCCCCATGAATTCCTCCAGACTCAGAAAATGTAAAAGTTCACTTTTTGGAGATCCATAGAAAAAGGGTGAAAATGGAAAAAAGTATTCGAAAATAGTGCCTCATAAGGCGGCTAGAGTCCCTTGAAAACTCCCCTTGAATTCCTCCAGACTCAGAAAAAGTCAAAGTTGACTTTTTGGAGATCCATAGAAAAAGGGTGAAAATGAAAAAAAGTATGCCACAGCATGGATTCGAACACGCGACCAACCGCATCCAGGGGCGAGCATTAACGCAGTGAGCCACTGGACCTGAGTACTCAAACATGCCTACTTTTGCAACTTAGAAACTCTGAATTCACTAAATGTACAACTTTTTCTCCATCAAAATGAACAAATGAGACATGAAATAACATCTACAGATCAAGACGAAGCGAATGGAAGCGGTCCCAGCCTCGTAGCTGTGAACAGCTGTGATCGCAGGAAAATGCTGTTACAAAGATTTCTCAGTATATCTCCGGGACATTTCCCTGGCTTTCCCACCGTCACAATGGACAAACGAGACATGAAATAACATCAACAGATCAAGACGAAGCGAATGGAGGTACCCCCGGAGTCATAGCATGTGTAAATCGAGACGAAACATCTCTCTCTCCCCCGCCTGCTTGCGAAGGGGAGGGGCAGTTTACACACACACACGCAGCTGCTGCATGCAGCAACGCACACAGAGGGAGGAGATGGCAGAGAGAATGCACTCCCCTGAAAACTCCCCTTGAATTCCTCCAGACTCAGAAAATGTAAAAGTTCACTTTTTGGAGATCCATAGAAAAAGGGTGAAAATGGAAAAAGAATTCGAAAATAGTGCCTCATAAGGCGGGTAGAGTCCCTTGAAAACTCCCCTTGAATTCCTCCAGACTCAGAAAAAGTCAAAGTTGACTTTTTGGAGATCCATAGAAAAAGGGCGAAAATGAAAAAAAGTATGCTACAGCATGGATTCGAACACGCGACCAACCGCATCCAGGGGCGAGCGTTAACGCAGTGAGCCACTGGACCTGAGTACTCAAACATGCCTACTTTTGCATCTTAGAAACTCTGAATTCACTAAATGTACAACTTTTTCTCCATCAAAATGAACAAATGAGACATGAAATAACATCTACAGATCAAGACGAAGCGAATGGAGGTACCCCCGGAGTCATAGCATGTGTAAATCGAGACGAAACATCTCTCTCTCCCCCGCCTGCTTGCGAAGGGGAGGGGCAGTTTACACACACACGCAGCTGCTGCATGCAGCAACGCACACACAGGGAGGAGATGGCAGAGAGAACGCACTCCCCTGAAAACTCCCCTTGAATTCCTCCAGACTCAGAAAATGTAAAAGATCACTTTTTGGAGATCCATAGAAAAAGGGTGAAAATGAAAAAACGAATGCCACAGCATGGATTCGAACACGCGACCAACCGCATCCAGGGGCGAGCGTTAACCCAGTGAGCCACTGGACCTGAGTACTCAAAATTGCCTACTTGTGCATCTTAGACACTCTGAATTTACTAAATGTACAACTTTTTCTCCATCAAAATGAACAAATGAGACATTAAATAACATCTACAGATCAAGACGAAGCGAATGGAAGCGGTCCCAGCCTCGTAGCTGCGAACAGCTGTGATCGCAGGAAAATGCTGTTACAAAGATTTCTCAGTATATCTCCGGGACATTTCCCTGGCTTTCCCACCGTCACAATGGACAAACGAGACATGAAATAACATCAACAGATCAAGACGAAGCGAAAGGAGGTACCCCCGGAGTCATAGCATGTGTAAATCGAGACGAAACATCTCTCTCTCCCCCGCCTGCTTGCGAAGGGGAGGGGCAGTTTACACACACACGCAGCTGCTGCATGCAGCAACGCACACACAGGGAGGAGATGGCAGAGAGAACGCACTCCCCTGAAAACTCCCCTTGAATTCCTCCAGACTCAGAAAATGTAAAAGTTCACTTTTTGGAGATCCATAGAAAAAGGGTGAAAATGGAAAAAAGTATTCGAAAATAGTGCCTCATAAGGCGGGTAGAGTCCCTTGAAAACTCCCCTTGAATTCCTCCAGACTCAGAAAAAGTCAAAGTTGACTTTTTGGAGATCCATAGAAAAAGGGCGAAAATGAAAAAAAGTATGCTACAGCATGGATTCGAGCACGCGACCAACCGCATCCAGGGGCGAGCGTTAACGCAGTGAGCCACTGGACCTGAGTACTCAAACATGCCTACTTTTGCAGCTTAGAAACTCTGAATTCACTAAATGTACAACTTTTTCTCCATCAAAATGAACAAATGAGACATGAAATAACATCTACAGATCAAGACGAAGCGAATGGAGGTACCCCCGGAGTCATAGCATGTGTAAATCGAGACGAAACATCTCTCTCTCCCCCGCCTGTTTGCGAAGGGGAGGGGCAGTTTACACACACACGCAGCTGCTGCATGCAGCAACGCACACACAGGGAGGAGATGGCAGAGAGAACGCACTCCCCTGAAAACTCCCCTTGAATTCCTCCAGACTCAGAAAATGTAAAAGTTCACTTTTTGGAGATCCATAGAAAAAGGGTGAAAATGGAAAAAAGTATTCGAAAATAGTGCCTCATAAGGCGGGTAGAGTCCCTTGAAAACTCCCCTTGAATTCCTCCAGACTCAGAAAAAGTCAAAGTTGACTTTTTGGAGATCCATAGAAAAAGGGCGAAAATGAAAAAAAGTATGCTACAGCATGGATTCGAACACGCGACCAACCGCATCCAGGGGCGAGCGTTAACGCAGTGAGCCACTGGACCTGAGTACTCAAACATGCCTACTTTTGCATCTTAGAAACTCTGAATTCACTAAATGTACAACCTTTTCTCCATCAAAATGAACAAATGAGACATTAAATAACATATACAGATCAAGACGAAGCGAATGGAAGCGGTCCCAGCCTCGTAGCTGTGAACAGCTGTGATCGCAGGAAAATGCTGTTACAAAGATTTCTCAGTATATCTCCGGGACATTTCCCTGGCTTTGCCACCGTCACAATGGACAAACGAGACATGAAATAACATCAACAGATCAAGACGAAGCGAATGGAAGTACCCCCGGAGTCATAGCATGTGTAAATCGAGACGAAACATCTCTCTCTCCCCCGCCTGCTTGCGAAGGGGAGGGGCAGTTTACACACACACACGCAGCTGTTGCATGCAGCAACGCACACAGAGGGAGGAGATGGCAGAGAGAATGCACTCCCCTGAAAACTCCCCTTGAATTCCTCCAGACTCAGAAAATGTAAAAGATCACTTTTTGGAGATCCATAGAAAAAGGGTGAAAATGGAAAAAAGTATTCGAAAATAGTGCCTCATAAGGCGGGTAGAGTCCCTTGAAAACTCCCCTTGAATTCCTCCAGACTCAGAAAAAGTCAAAGTTGACTTTTTGGAGATCCATAGAAAAAGGGTGAAAATGAAAAAAAGTATGCCACAGCATGGATTCGAACACGCGACCAACCGCATCCAGGGGCGAGCGTTAACGCAGTGAGCCACTGGACATGAGTACTCAAACATGCCTACTTTTGCATCTTAGACACTCTGAATTCACTAAATGTACAACTTTTTCTCCATCAACATGAACAAATGAGACATTAAATAACATCTACAGATCAAGACGAAGCGAATGGAAGCGGTCCCAGCCTCGTAGCTGCGAACAGCTGTGATCGCAGGAAAATGCTGTTACAAAGATTTCTCAGTATATCTCCGGGACATTTCCCTGGCTTTCCCACCGTCACAATGGACAAACGAGACATGAAATAACATCAACAGATCAAGACGAAGCGAATGGAGGTACCCCCGGAGTCATAGCATGTGTAAATCGAGACGAAACATCTCTCTCTCCCCCGCCTGCTTGCGAGGGGGAGGGGCAGTTTACACACACATGCAGCTGCTGCATGCAGCAACACACACACAGGGAGGAGATGGCAGAGAGAACGCACTCCCCTGAAAACTCCCCTTGAATTCCTCCAGACTCAGAAAATGTAAAAGATCACTTTTTGGAGATCCATAGAAAAAGGGTGAAAATGAAAGAAATAATGCCACAGCATGGATTCGAACACGCGACCAACCGCATCCAGGGGCGAGCGTTAACACAGTGAGCCACTGGACCTGAGTACTCAAACATGCCTACTTGTGCATCTTAGACACTCTGAATTTACTAGATGTACAACTTTTTCTCCATCAAAATGAACAAATGAGACATTAAATAACATCTACAGATCAAGACGAAGCGAATGGAAGCGGTCCCAGCCTCGTAGCTGCGAACAGCTGTGATCGCAGGAAAATGCTGTTACAAAGATTTCTCAGTATATCTCCGGGACATTTCCCTGGCTTTCCGACCGTCACAATGGACAAACGAGACATGAAATAACATCAACAGATCAAGACGAAGCGAATGGAAGTACCCCCGGAGTCATAGCATGTGTAAATCGAGACGAAACATCTCTATCTCCCCCGCCTGCTTGCGAAGGGGAGGGGCAGTTTACACACACACACACGCAGCTGCTGCATGCAGCAACGCACACACAGGGAGGAGATGGCAGAGAGAATGCACTCCCCTGAAAACTCCCCTTGAATTCCTCCAGACTCAGAAAATGTAAAAGTTCACTTTTTGGAGATCCATAGAAAAAGGGTGAAAATGGAAAAAAGTATTCGAAAAATAGTGCCTCATAAGGCGGGTAGAGTCCCTTGAAAACTCCCCTTGAATTCCTCCAGACTCAGAAAAAGTCAAAGTTGACTTTTTGGAGATCCATAGAAAAAGGGTGAAAATGAAAAAAAGTATGCCACAGCATGGATTCGAACAGGCGACCAACCGCATCCAGGGGCGAGCATTAACGCAGTGAGCCACTGGACCTGAGTAGTCAAACATGCCTACTTTTGCATCTTAGACACTCTGAATTCACTAAATGTACAACTTTTTCTCCATCAACATGAACAAATGAGACATTAAATAACATCTACAGATCAAGACGAAGCGAATGGAAGCGGTCCCAGCCTCGTAGCTGCGAACAGCTGTGATCGCAGGAAAATGCTGTTACAAAGATTTCTCAGTATATCTCCGGGACATTTCCCTGGCTTTCCCACCGTCACAATGGACAAACGAGACATGAAATAACATCAACAGATCAAGACGAAGCGAATGGAGGTACCCCCGGAGTCATAGCATGTGTAAATCGAGACGAAACATCTCTCTCTCCCCCGCCTGCTTGCGAAGGGGAGGGGCCATGGCCGTGGGAAGTAGGGGTGCTGAGGGTGCTGCAGCACCCCCTGGTGGAGGACAGGGGATCTACACTTCCACAAGATATAATACAAAAAAACGAATTTTCAGCCTTGATGTAACAACATTCCTAATTAAGTAAAGATAACACCCTTTTCACCCCGGTTACATTTTCCATTTGCCCTGTACGATGGGCGCTGTAGTGATGAAAGTGGGGGATGTTGGCTTAGCAGGCGCCCGCAGCTCACAGCCAAAGTGAGAGAGATAGAGAGAGGGGATACC
>NW_027639941.1:0-1000 GCF_949606895.1 Notothenia rossii
GGGGGACCCAAGTTCCCATCAGCAAAAACACGTGGGTTTGCTATCCTGGCTCCAAAATGGTGGAATGAGCTCCCCATTGACATCAGGACAGCAGATAGCTTACACATCTTCCGGCGCAGACTGAAAACTCATCTCTTTCCACTTCGAGCGATAGAATTACTAACAAAGAATTGCTAACAAAGCACTTGTATACTAACAAAGGACTGGCTTATCTAAAGCCAGTTGAGTAGCACTTGAAATGTTTTAGCTCTATGAAACCTGATGTACTTATATGATTCTGTTTTCTTCAAGGTTGTATCTTGTTGGTCGAACGCACTTATTGTAAGTCGCTTTGAATGAAAGCGTCAGCTAAATTCAATGTAATGCAATGTAATGTCCAGTTAACCAAAAAGTAGCCGAGAAGGGATGTTAAAATACGAGAGAAGTTGAGCTCCAATTAGTTTGTGAAGCCTCGTGTAACTCCGTGAACCTGCCCTTTGCGTCTCCTCGCTGCTCACTCGGCTCTTGTCTTCTCTAATTGCAGTAAGGCCGGCTGTTCGTTTATTCACACTCAATAATAAGGGTTATAATTGAGCTCAAAAGGAGGACTAAAAAGCCTGTCTTCTGGCCCTTTGTAATCACGGCATCTAACAGCATCTGATTTGCAGTTAGCAAACTCCTCACTAACCTATAATGATGTCTAATCTGCCTTACTGTAAATGTGGTAGTAGAGAGTGAATGTGTATTTGTGAGTCCTAAGAATAGCGGCCTGTGAGAGTAAAATAAATGCAGATTGAGGTGCAACACATTACCATCACTATCTCTCCAAATCTAACAGCTAAAGTACACATGTCCCCTAGTTTGAATATGTTAAACTCTAAAGGGAACTGCTTCGTCAATGGTGAAGAATTACCTGGATTCATGTCAAACATCCGGATGTGGAAGATCAGCATCTGGATGCAAAGTAAGGCCCCAAGCAGCTTGAGGTTTACGCTTCCAATGTGGACCTGGTATGTTTCCA
>NW_027639940.1:0-28627 GCF_949606895.1 Notothenia rossii
GATCTTGTACTTGAGTAAAAGTAGAAGTACCAGAGTGTAGGAATACTCTGTTACAGTAAAAGTCCTGCATTCAAAATGTTCCTCAAGTAAAAGTAGAAAAGTATTCTCATCAAAATATAGTGAAAGTAGCGACAGTAAAAGTAGTCATTGTGCAGATTGGTCCATTTCAGAATAATAGATATGATATGTTTTATAATGATTGATCATGAAAGTGTTCTCAAAGCTGGTAAAGGTGCAGCTAGTCTGAATGACTTTGTATACTGCAGGGTAGCTGGTGGATTTACTCCAGGTGGAACTAAAGTCTGATTTAACACTTGATTATATTTCACATCATTCATCCACATCTGTAAAGTAACTAAAGGTAAGGTTTTAGTATAAAGCAATATACAGTCGTTTCAACTGAAAGTCTATTTAACAAACATTATTTTCAGAAGACCTGGAGCAGGAGAAACACCTTCATATCTGTTTTATACGGCATGTGCGTAGGAGAGGGATGAGTGCATCACAAAGAACATGTAGGGAAACAGAAGAAGCCTGCAGGCGGCTTCACTCTGAAAAATAATGCATCGTTTCGGTTCCTGTTTGCTTTTCAAACGTTAACCTCAAACAGAGATACATTCAACACAACGTTTTATATCCAGCCTGGAGCAAAACATCTATTGCATGAGACATGTTGCAGGAGAGGGACGATTTAATCAAATATTGCAAATAAACTCACACAATTTGCGCGTGTATTTTCCGACCAGTTTCAGCACATTACCTAATTTCCTTGAAAAAAAAAAAAATAAGACAATGGTTCTTCGGTTTTTGCATGATGAAATATTTCCATGTCGTTTCTTATTCTTGGTGACATGATGTCTAAAAAGTATAAATTGTGCTTTAATACTTTATGTTTGCTGCAGTGAAGACACTAGAGGAAAGGGACCGGGTAACTTCAGCACCGTTTTCAACAAATGTACGAAATGGGCATCCTAAAATATTTGGCTGATTTCTTTTTTAGTCCGTATCTTTTCAGTGGAGAAAACAGGTGGGACCAGAAGGGATCTTAACATCAATCCATCCACGAAAGATCAAGTGTATTGTTGTGATTCTCCTCCAGTAGGACTCAGATGAGGGTGTTGCGCTTTTCCTTGTACATGTGATGTTTTGGTGTTGTTGTATTTTTGTTTTGTTTCTTTCCGTTAACTGTCAAATGGGAAATAAGTATTTGTTGTGCTTCTCTTATTATCCTAAGATACTGTTATGTTTGGCTGTGAAAAAGAAATATGAAGGACAGACCATCTATTTCCAACCACATCACACCCGTTCTTCATCCCCTCCACTGGCTTCCTGTCTCATTCAGGATCGAATACAAGATCGCACAAATGACCCATCAGTGCATCCACGAGAACGCTCCTTCGTAACTCAAAGAACTTCTCACACGCAACCTCCGCTCCACAACCAACCATCGGCTTCGCCCCCCGAGGACCAAACTCCGCACAATGAGGGATCGGGCTTTCTGTGCTGCTGCTTCTCACCTCCCAGACCACTGACGCCTTCAAGAAAGGACTAAAAATCTTTCTCTTAAAAAAAGCCTTTGATTCAACTTTTGTTTCTTTTGTTTGTTTCTTTACAAATACAATTTAATATTTTTATTATTGTTATTATTATTATTTCTCTTGATTTATTTTTATTTTTAGAAAAGGGCAGGTAATAAGATGACTTTGTTCTCCCTGCTCCTTTTCGCTCAATGGTGTGTTTACAGAGACATGTTTTGTAAACAGTTATCATACATTAAGTTGTGCATACCATGAACGGAACAAATACAAATGAAATGAAATGAAGTGGTGGACAGAAATCAGTCAGTTTCTTTTATTTCTTTTATTTCTTTTATTTTCATTTGAGTGTTTTTTGTTTCTCTGGAAACCTCCATTAGCAGTGAAATAGGGTGCACAGCCCTTACGATGAATTTAATTTGAGGCTCTGCAGATTGCCGGGTTTGTAAAGTAAGATAAGATAAGATGGACCTTCATTGATCTCCGTAGGGAAATGCAGGTGTTATACTGTAGCAGCAACAGAATAATACAGAAACACAGATAGTACACATGGGATAATAATACAAGAATAAACCTTCACTAAGAGAATGAATAGAAATATTAAAAATTAAATATATATAAAAGAAAGTAAAGTGCAATGATCCGGCTCCAAAGAGGAGACCTCAATTACTTCAGATCTAGAGCACCAGGTGGAGGACGGCTGATATCTAATAAGAAATGTCGATAAGCCTGAGATACCAGCAGATGTGTGTGTGTGTGTGTGTGTGTGTGTGTGTGTGTGTGTGTGTGTGTGTGTGTGTGTGTGTGTGTGTGTGTGTGTGTGTGGGGGGGTGCTGGTATAGGTGATTATGTCCTCGGTGTGTTGCTGAAATGATAGTCCTTCAAGTTGTCTCCTCCCAGGATCCAAGACTCACATCAGCTCTCCACCACCTGCTTCACACACGCGCGCGCACACACACACACACACACACACACACACACACACACACACACACACACACACACACACACACACACACACACACACACACACACACACACACACACACACACACACACACACACACACACACACACACACACACACACACACACACACACACACACACACACACACACACACACACTTAGCCATTGATATGAGCACACTCAGGCCAGCATTAATGCACAGACACGCTTTGTGATCTCACACAATGGAGAACTTGAACGAATGTAATTCTTCCGGTATTATTTAAAACCTGGGGATAACGCTGCACATTTTTGGTAGTCTCTCCTGGAAGAAGTGTATTATTTTGATCTAGGTTGCTCACACAAAAATGCCACAGTTAGTTGTGTGACAAATAGAAAAAGAGAGCAACAATGTCCGTTTTAGAAAGCTGTATAAATGGTTAGACATAGCAACCCTTCCAACCACTGAACAGGCATTAAGATGTTTGAACATAATAATAGCACTTACTTAAAGGTCACCTATTATGCAAAATCCACTTCTTCATGTCTCTTCTACATCAACATGTGTCCCCTCTTCTTCATGTCTCTTCTACATCAACATGTGTCCGCTCTTCCTCATGTCTCTTCTACATCAACATGTGTCCCCTCTTCTTCATGTCTCCTCTACATCAACATGTGTCCCCTCTTCTTCATGTCTCTTCTACATCAACATGTGTCCCCTCTTCCTCATGTCTCCTCTACATCAACATCTGTCCCCTCTTCTTCATGTCTCCTCTACATCAACATGTGTCCCCTCTTCTTCATGTCTCTTCTACATCAACATGTGTCCCCTCTTCCTCATGTCTCTTCTACATCAACATGTGTCCCCTCTTCTTCATGTCTCTTCTACATCAACATGTGTCCCCTCTTCTTCATGTCTCTTCTACATCAACATGTGTCCGCTCTTCCTCATGTCTCTTCTACATCAACATGTGTCCCCTCTTCTTCATGTCTCCTCTACATCAACATGTGTCCCCTCTTCTTCATGTCTCTTCTACATCAACATGTGTCCCCTCTTCCTCATGTCTCCTCTACATCAACATCTGTCCCCTCTTCTTCATGTCTCCTCTACATCAACATGTGTCCCCTCTTCTTCATGTCTCTTCTACATCAACATGTGTCCCCTCTTCCTCATGTCTCTTCTACATCAACATGTGTCCCCTCTTCCTCATGTCTCTTCTACATCAACATGTGTCCCCTCTTCTTCATGTCTCTTCTACATCAACATGTGTCCCCTCTTCTTCATGCCTCTTCTACATCAACATGTGTCACCTCTTCTTCATGCCTCTTCTACATCTACATGTGTCCCCTCTTCTTCATGCCTCTTCTACATCAACATGTGTCACCTCTTCTTCATGCCTCTTCTACATCAACATGTGTCCCCTCTTCTTCATGCCTCTTCTACATCTACATGTGTCCCCTCTTCTTCATGTCTCTTCTACATCAACATGTGTCCCCTCTTCTTCATGTCTCTTCTACATCAACATGTGTCACCTCTTCTTCATGTCTCTTCTACATCAACATGTGTCCGCTCTTCTTCATGTCTCCTCTACATCAACATGTGTCCCCTCTTCTTCATGTCTCTTCTACATCAACATGTGTCCCCTCTTCTCCATGTCTCTTCTACATCAACATGTGTCCCCTCTTCTTCATGTCTCTTCTACATCAACATGTGTCCCCTCTTCTCCATGTCTCTTCTACATCAACATGTGTCCCCTCTTCTTCATGTCTCTTCTACATCAACATGTGTCCCCTCTTCTCCATGTCTCTTCTACATCAACATGTGTCCCCTCTTCTTCATGTCTCTTCTACATCAGCATGTGTCCCCTCTTCTCCATGTCTCTTCTACATCAACATGTGTCCCCTCTTCTTCATGTCTCTTCTACATCAACATGTGTCCCCTCTTCTTTATGTCTCTTCTACATCAACATGTGTCCCCTCTCCTTCATGTCTCTTATACATCAACATGTGTCCCCTCTTCTTCATGTCTCTTCTACATCAGCATGTGTCCCCTCTTCTTCATGTCTCTTCTACATCAACATGTGTCCCCTCTTCTTCATGTCTCTTCTACATCAGCATGTGTCCCCTCTTCTTCATGTCTCTTCTACATCAACATGTGTCCCCTCTTCTTCATGTCTCTTCTACATCGACATGTGTCCCCTCTTCTTCATGTCTCTTCTACATCAGCATGTGTCCCCTCTTCTTCATGTCTCTTCTACATCAACATGTGTCCCCTCTTCTTCATGTCTCTTCTACATCAACATGTGTCCCCTCTTCTCCATGTCTCTTCTACATCAACATGTGTCCCCTCTTCTTCATGTCTCTTCTACATCAACATGTGTCCCCTCTTCTCCATGTCTCTTCTACATCAACATGTGTCCCCTCTTCTTCATGTCTCTTCTACATCAACATGTGTCCCCTCTGTGGAAAGAGACTCTGAAAGTTTCAGGAACAAATATTCTCTCTCTTTTTGTCCCTATATATATAAAACCTGTCTGAAAATGAGCTGATCAGATTTTGGCCACTTTATGATGTCATAACGATGTTTTGGCTTGTGAAACCATTAGCCAATCAGCAACCAAGGTAAAAAAAAAAAGAAGTTAGAAATAAAAAAAATATATCTTTTAAAATGTCATAACTATTAATAATAGCACTTTTCAGCAGGTGGCGATTCAAAGTGCTTTACAGATTAAAAGCAAACAACATTTAAGAACAAATACAGCATAAATACATTATTAAAAAGGCATTTCAAAACAGGCATAATAAGCAAAGGTAATGAAATAAATTAAATAAATAAACACAGCAGGTACAGAATACATAACTAAAAAGGCATACTGTAGTGTGAGTATGGGCAGCTCAATTAAAAGCAGCGGCAAATAGGTGCGTTTTTAGTCGGGATTTAAAAATAGGAAGTGTTTCGGCGGACGTGCATGATCTGACATGTGAACACAGGGAAGAGTGCAAAGAAAGCAGAGAAGCGGAGAAACGGAGAAACAGAGAAACTGAAACAGAGAAACAGAAGCAGAGAAACAGAGAAACAGAGAAACAGAGAAACAGAAACAGAGAAACAGAGAAACAGAAACAGAGAAACAGAAGCAGATAAACAGAGAAACAGAGAAACTGAAACAGAGAAACAGAAACAGAGAAACAGAAACAGAGAAACAGAAACAGAGAAACAGAAGCAGAGAAACAGAGAAACAGAGAAACAGAGAAACAGAAACAGAGAAACAGAAACAGAGAAACAGAAACAGAGAAACAGAAACAGAGAAACAGAGAAACAGAGAAACAGAAACAGAGAAACAGAAACAGAGAAACAGAAACAGAGAAACAGAAGCAGAGAAACAGAGAAACAGAGAAACAGAGAAACAGAAACAGAGAAACAGAAGCAGAGAAACAGAGAAACAGAGAAACAGAGAAACAGAAACAGAGAAACAGAAGCAGAGAAACAGAGAAACAGAGAAACAGAGAAACAGAGAAACAGAAACAGAGAAACAGAAGCGGAGAAACGGAGAAACAGAGAAACTGAAACAGAGAAACAGAAACAGAGAAACAGAAGCAGAGAAACAGAGAAACAGAGAAACAGAGAAACAGAGAAACAGAGAAACAGAAGCAGAGAAACAGAGAAACAGAGAAACAGAGAAACAGAAACAGAAACAGAGAAACAGAGAAACAGAAACAGAGAAACATAGAAACAGAAACAGAGAAACAGAAACATAGAAACAGAGACAGAGAAACAGAAACATAGAAACAGAGAAACAGAGAAACAGAGAAACAGAGAAACAGAGAAACATAGAAACAGAAACAGAGAAACAGAGAAACAGAGAAACATAGAAACAGAAACAGAGAAACAGAAACATAGAAACAGAAACAGAGAAACAGAAACATAGAAACAGAGACAGAGAAACAGAAACATAGAAACATAGAAACAGAGAAACAGAGAAACAGAGAAACAGAGAAACAGAAACAGAGAAACAGAGAAACAGAGAAACAGAAACAGAGAAACAGAAACAGAGAAACAGAGAAACATAGAAACAGAAACAGAGAAACATAGAAACAGAAACAGAGAAACATAGAAACAGAAACAGAGAAACAGAGAAACAGAAACAGAGAAACAGAAACATAGAAACAGAAACATAGAAACAGAGAAACAGAAACATAGAAACAGAGAAACAGAAACACAGAAACAGAGAAACAGAAACATAGAAACAGAGAAACAGAAACATAGAAACAGAGAAACAGAGAAACAGAAACAGAGAAACAGAAACATAGAAACAGAAACATAGAAACAGAGAAACAGAGAAACAGAGAAACAGAGAAACAGAGAAACAGAGAAACAGAAACAGAGAAACAGAAACAGAGAAACAGAGAAACAGAAACAGAGAAACAGAAACATAGAAACAGAGAAACATAGAAACAGAAACATAGAAACATAGAAACAGAGAAACATAGAAACAGAAACATAGAAACAGAGAAACAGAAACATAGAAACAGAAACATAGAAACAGAGAAACAGAGAAACAGAGAAACAGAGAAACAGAGAAACAGAGAAACAGAAACAGAGAAACAGAAACAGAGAAACAGAGAAACAGAAACAGAGAAACAGAAACATAGAAACAGAGAAACATAGAAACAGAAACATAGAAACAGAGAAACAGAAACAGAGAAACAGAAACATAGAAACAGAGAAACATAGAAACAGAAACAGAGAAACAGAAACAGAGAAACAGAGAAACAGAGAAACAGAGAAACAGAGAAACATAGAAACAGAGAAACATAGAAACAGAAACATAGAAACAGAGAAACAGAGAAACAGAGAAACAGAGAAACAGAGAAACAGAAACATAGAAACAGAGAAACAGAAACAGAGAAACAGAAACATAGAAACAGAGAAACATAGAAACAGAAACAGAGAAATAGAAACATAGAAACAGAAACATAGAAACAGAGAAACAGAGAAACAGAGAAACAGAGAAACAGAGAAACAGAAACAGAGAAACAGAGAAACAGAGAAACAGAGAAACAGAAACAGAGAAACAGAAACAGAGAAACAGAGAAACAGAGAAACAGAGAAACAGAAACAGAGAAACAGAGAAACAGAAACATAGAAACATAGAAACAGAGAAACAGAGAAACAGAGAAACAGAAACAGAGAAACAGAAACAGAGAAACAGAGAAACAGAGAAACAGAGAAACAGAAACAGAGAAACAGAGAAACAGAGAAACAGAAAGAGAGAAACAGAAACAGAGAAACAGAAACAGAAAGAGAGAAACAGAAACAGAGAAACAGAGAAACAGAAAGAGAGAAACAGAAACAGAGAAACAGAGAAACAGAGAAACAGAAACAGAGAAACAGAGAAACAGAGAAACAGAGAAACAGAGAAACAGAAACAGAGAAACAGAAACAGAGAAACAGAAACAGAGAAACAGAGAAACAGAGAAACAGAAACAGAGAAACAGAAACAGAGAAACAGAAACAGAGAAACAGAGAAACAGAGAAACAGAGAAACAGAAACAGAGAAACAGAGAAACAGAGAAACAGAAAGAGAGAAACAGAAACAGAGAAACAGAAACAGAAAGAGAGAAACAGAAACAGAGAAACAGAGAAACAGAAAGAGAGAAACAGAAACAGAGAAACAGAGAAACAGAGAAACAGAAACAGAGAAACAGAGAAACAGAGAAACAGAGAAACAGAGAAACAGAAACAGAGAAACAGAAACAGAGAAACAGAAACAGAGAAACAGAGAAACAGAGAAACAGAAACAGAGAAACAGAAACAGAGAAACAGAGAAACAGAAACAGAGAAACAGAAACAGAGAAACAGAGAAACAGAGAAACAGAGAAACAGAGAAACAGAAACAGAGAAACAGAAACAGAGAAACAGAGAAACAGAAACAGAGAAACAGAGAAACAGAGAAACAGAGAAACAGAGAAACAGAGAAACAGAAACAGAGAAACAGAGAAACAGAAACAGAGAAACAGAAACAGAGAAACAGAAACAGAGAAACAGAGAAACAGAGAAACAGAGAAACAGAAACAGAGAAACAGAAACAGAGAAACAGAAACAGAGAAACAGAGAAACAGAAACAGAGAAACAGAGAAACAGAGAAACAGAGAAACAGAGAAACAGAGAAACAGAGAAACAGAAACAGAGAAACAGAGAAACAGAGAAACAGAGAAACAGAGAAACAGAAACAGAGAAACAGAAACAGAGAAACAGAAACAGAGAAACAGAAACAGAGAAACAGAGAAACAGAAACAGAGAAACAGAAACAGAGAAACAGAAACAGAGAAACAGAGAAACAGAGAAACAGAGAAACAGAGAAACAGAGAAACAGAAACAGAGAAACAGAAACAGAGAAACAGAGAAACAGAGAAACAGAGAAACAGAGAAACAGAAACAGAGAAACAGAAACAGAGAAACAGAAACAGAGAAACAGAGAAACAGAGAAACAGAGAAACAGAGAAACAGAGAAACAGAGAAACAGAAAGAGAGAAACAGAAACAGAGAAACAGAGAAACATAGAAACAGAGAAACAGAAACAGAGAAACAGAGAAACAGAGAAACAGAGAAACAGAAACAGAGAAACAGAGAAACAGAGAAACAGAAACAGAGAAACAGAGAAACAGAAACAGAAAGAGAGAAACAGAAAGAGAGAAACAGAAACAGAGAAACAGAGAAACAGAAAGAGAGAAACAGAAACAGAGAAACAGAGAAACAGAGAAACAGAGAAACAGAAACAGAGAAACAGAAACAGAGAAACAGAGAAACAGAGAAACAGAAACAGAGAAACAGAGAAACAGAGAAACAGAAACAGAGAAACAGAGAAACAGAGAAACAGAGAAACAGAAACAGAGAAACAGAGAAACAGAGAAACAGAAAGAGAGAAACAGAAACAGAGAAACAGAGAAACAGAGAAACAGAGAAACAGAGAAACAGAAAGAGAGAAACAGAAACAGAGAAACAGAGAAACAGAGAAACAGAGAAACAGAAAGAGAGAAACAGAAACAGAGAAACAGAGAAACAGAGAAACAGAGAAACAGAGAAACAGAAACAGAGAAACAGAAACAGAGAAACAGAAACAGAGAAACAGAGAAACAGAGAAACAGAGAAACAGAAACAGAGAAACAGAAACAGAGAAACAGAAACAGAGAAACAGAGAAACAGAAACAGAGAAACAGAAACAGAGAAACAAAGAAACAGAGAAACAGAGAAACAGAGAAACAGAAACAGAGAAACAGAAACAGAGAAACAGAGAAACAGAAACAGAGAAACAAAGAAACAGAAACAGAGTAACAGAGAAACAGAGAAACAGAGAAACAGAGAAACAGAGAAACAGAAACGGAGTAACAGAGAAACAGAGAAACAGAGAAACAGAGAAACAGAAACAGAGAAACAGAGAAACAGAAACGGAGTAACAGAGAAACAGAAACAGAAACAGAGAAACAGAGAAACAGAGAAACAGAGAAACAGAGAAACAGAAACAGAGAAACAGAGAAACAGAAACAGAGAAACAGAAACAGAGAAACAGAGAAACAGAGAAACAGAAACAGAGAAACAGAGAAACAGAGAAACCGAAACGGAGTAACAGAGAAACAGAGAAACAGAAACAGAGAAACAGAAACGGAGAAACAGAAACAGAGAAACAGAAACAGAGAAACAGAAACGGAGTAACAGAAACGGAGAAACAGAAACAGAGAAACAGAAACAGAGAAACAGAAACAGAGAAACAGAAACGGAGAAACAGAAACAGAGAAACAGAAACAGAGAAACAGAAACAGAGAAACAGAAACGGAGTAACAGAAACGGAGAAACAGAGAAACAGAAACAGAGAAACAGAAACAGAGAAACAGAAACGGAGAAACAGAAACGGAGAAACAGAGAAACAGAGAAACGGAGAAACAGAAACAGAGAAACAGAAACTGAGAAACAGAAACAGAAACAGAGAAACGGAGAAACAGAGAAACAGAGAAACAGAAACAGAGAAACAGAAACAGAGAAACAGAAACGGAGAAACAGAGAAACAGAAACAGAGAAACAGAAACAGAGAAACAGAAACGGAGAAACAGAAACAGAGAAACAGAAACTGAGAAACAGAAACAGAGAAACAGAAACAGAAACAGAGAAACGGAGAAACAGAGAAACAGAGAAACAGAAACAGAGAAACAGAAACAGAGAAACAGAAACGGAGAAACAGAGAAACAGAAACAGAGAAACAGAAACAGAGAAACAGAAACGGAGAAACAGAAACGGAGAAACAGAGAAACAGAGAAACGGAGAAACAGAAACAGAGAAACAGAAACAGAGAAACAGAAACGGAGAAACAGAAACGGAGAAACAGAGAAACAGAGAAACGGAGAAACAGAAACAGAGAAACAGAGAAACGGAGAAACAGAAACAGAGAAACAGAAACAGAGAAACAGAGAAACAGAAACAGAGAAACGGAGAAACAGAGAAACAGAGAAACAGAGAAACAGAAACAGAGAAACAGAAACGGAGAAACAGAAACAGAGAAACAGAAACAGAGAAACAGAAACAGAAACAGAGAAACGGAGAAACGGAGAAACAGAAACGGAGAAACAGAAACAGAGAAACAGAAACAGAGAAACGGAGAAACAGAGAAACAGAGAAACAGAAACAGAGAAACAGAAACAGAGAAACAGAAACAGAGAAACAGAGAAACAGAGAAACAGAGAGACAGAGGTGTCAATCATCAAAATCGGGGCCCAAGATATGGCAAATTCACCCAAATGACCTCAGAAGTGTGTTTTTTTCTTCTAAACCTCTATAAAAAGGTCAAATGTCACTTGCTTTGCATCAATCTTGATGCAGGGTACTTATTATATGTTATGGGATTGGATTCCTAAAGCTTGTAGTCTACTAACCCATCATTCAAGGGTGGTTAGTAATGGTTTATTTTTGGACGGACACAATCATTTACAGTTTTTTACTTTGTTCAATCGGAATTTACATTAAAATAAAAACATCGATATGGATTCTGACTTTTCTACATCCAACTCACAGGTTTATCATTGCTTTGAGAAAAAATATTATTAATTTACCCCTTTTAGAAATGAAGATATGGTCATTTGTTCCGGGAATGTCATTTTGAGCCTGAGACCTGAAAAACAGGCTTGGGGCTTAACAGGTTAAAATCAAAGACTGATACGTTTTATACGTGGTCTGCAAAAGCAAGGGAGAACAAGTAGGTCTTTAAACAAGATTTATATATACACTGAAAAAACTGAAGCATTGACTTTAATTAAATGTATTATATCAACAGATTTCACTTCACTGTATTAGGTGAGTTGAAAGCAATAATATTAAGTTGAACCTATTTAAACTTAAGAGTATTGCTTTCAACTCACCTAATACAGTGATGTGAAATCTGATGACATAATACATTTAATTAAAGTCAATACTTCAGTGTTGTCAGTGTTATGTATAGTGAGATATAAAATAAATCACACATTATACTAATCCCCACCTTCCGGGTAAAGTATTGGATTTGGGATAAGGATAAGAGGGATGGACATGAAATGAAGCAGATGGTGTTTCCTGCAGCTCTTCTGACAGACTTCTGACATTTTCTCTATGAATCTCTCTCCGCTGGTTTGGAAATGACAGAAAACAGATGAAGTGCAGGCTGAGCTCCCCAAAGGCGGACAGGGGATGATGATTATGACCTTTAATTATCCGTCATACATTGGAAGTGGTTTTATCTCTCATATCCAGAGGTGGGAAGTAGTGGAGTAAAAATACTTCGTTACTGTACTGAAGCATATGTTTCTGGTATCAGTACTTTACTCCACTACTTATTTTTCTGACGACTTCTTACTTTTACTTCTTACATTTTGAACACAAATACCTGTACTTTCTACTTCTTACATGTTGAACACAAATACCTGTACTTTCTACTTCTTACATGTTGAACACAAATACCTGTACTTTCTACTTCTTACATGTTGAACACAAATACCTGTACTTTCTACTTCTTACATGTTGAACACAAATACCTGTACTTTCTACTTCTTACATGTTGAACACAAATACCTGTACTTTCTACTTCTTACATGTTGAACACAAATACCTGTACTTTCTACTTCTTACATGTTGAACTCAAATACCTGTACTTTCTACTTCTTACATGTTGAACACAAATACCTGTACTTTCTACTTCTTACATGTTGAACACAAATACCTGTACTTTCTACTTCTTACATGTTGAACACAAATACCTGTACTTTCTACTTCTTACATGTTGAACACAAATACCTGTACTTTCTACTTCTTACATGTTGAACACAAACACCTGTACTTTCTACTTCTTACATGTTGAACTCAAATACCTGTACTTTCTACTTCTTACATGTTAAACTCAAATACCTGTACTTTCTACTTCTTACATGTTGAACTCAAATACCTGTACTTTCTACTTCTTACATGTTGAACTCAAATACCTGTACTTTCTACTTCTCACATGTTGAACACAAATACCTGTACTTTCTACTTCTCACATGTTGAACCCAAATACCTGAACTTTCTACTTCTTACATGTTGAACACAAATACCTGTACTTTCTACTTCTTACATGTTGAACCCAAATACCTGAACTTTCTACTTCTTACATGTTGAACACAAATACCTGAACTTTCTACTTCTTACATGTTGAACACAAATACTTGTACTTTCTACTTCTCACATGTTGAACCCAAATACCTGAACTTTCTACTTCTGACATGTTGAACTCAAATACCTGTACTTTCTACTTCTCTCATTTTCCAAACAGGCTGGTTCCTTTAGTCTGAATGTGTGTTTGGTGGCGTGATCATTATTATTTAGAGTCATTGCGTGCCTATTGATTTGAACACGATCCGTGTATCCATCATTTCCTGGTCTTCTCTAAAGAAGAGGGACCAATGGAAACGTTGTCATGTTGCCGTTGTTCAGCATGGAAACATTCATTAGCTAACAATGACATTATTGTTCTATTAATATAAAGGGAGGTCAGGTACTCTTTAAAACAGCTGCTAGTTTTAGGTACTTTTTACTGAAGTACATTTCAAAGCCTCTTTACTTTGACTTGAGTAAAGAAGTTTAGTCAGTACTTCTACTTTCACCAGAGTATTTTTAAACTTGAGTAAAGGATGTGTGTACTTTTGCCATCTCTGTATATATCAGAGGTTCAGCAGCCAGTGGTCAGACGAGGTTATTCCTGAGCCATGTGTCCTCTCGTCCTTGCAGTCCATAAAAACTGCAATTAAGCATCTGTCAAAGTGTCCTAACGAGCTGCAGTGGAGACATTAACCGTCCCCGAGGTGGAGTGAACTCGGTTTAAGAGGATTTTCCATCCAGGCAGTGACACTTCTGGGCGAAACGCTGACTGTTTCAGGGAGTAAAATGGCCCCAGTTAATTATATCTAACACTTACACAGAATGAATCAGAAGGTAACCAAGGCTTTGCATGTTTCAGTGAATTTACTGCAAACTACATCGATTTTCACTGAGTAAACTTTGTTACTGTGATATATAGTAAATTGGACTGAATGTGTTTGAGACATTTAATCCAAGACATTCAAAATGAAATCTGCCCTCATCTTGATAATTACTTTATAGACCGAATTTGAACACAGTCTCCTCTCAAAGGCGCTTTGACCAGAAACGAGAACACCAATGCAACAAAAGTAAAGTTGAATTTCTACGGTTTTTGGAATCTATATGTACTACTATGTGGTCTTCATGCAGAAGGAAAGAAGACTAAGAGGCGCTGTGGCTTAGTTGGTGAAAGCGCCTGTCTTGTAAACAGGAGATCCTGGGTTCAAATCCCAGCAGTGCCTCGGAAAGAAGTACAGTCAGAACACTTTTAAAAAGAAATGTGAAAGAATCCAAACATCTAGCACACCTGTACATCACAGCAGACAAGTTAAAGGTATGTATTATTTGTAAAAACAATGTTCTCTTTTAGAACTTCTAACCAAAACCTATTGTTCTAGTTCTTGAGAATGAATATAAGTTTTGAATCCTTAACACTTCGGGCCCTTAAATAACACTAGTTGTTGTTCTATGGGCCAAATTCATCTGATAGAAACAAGTAAATAATACTATGAAGTCAAACCTTTTCTTTCCCTTCATGCAATTATAGTCGAGAGCAAGTATAAGAGGCGCTGTGGCTTAGCTGGTTAAAGCGCCTGTCTTGTAAACAGGAGATCCTGGGTTCAAATCCCAGCAGTGCCTCAGACAGGTGAGACATCTCTATCCTTTAAAGGACCAGTGTGTAGGACTTAAAGTCTCTTACTGCTTATTCAAAAAACAGAACATCCCTGCCTAAGCAGCTGAAACCATGGAAGCCTTCACAATACTTTTTTAAAGGAATTCTTAATGTGACATTCTTGCAATAAAACCCATTGGACCTCGTGCATGGATTGGGCAAACACACAGATTTGCTCTTTAATGACAACTGTGTGAAGTTACTAAACACTGGTCCTGAAGGGTGAACATTTGTTAAACAGTGCGAATGGCAAAACAATAACAAGGCAATTGCTTTGGCTTTTCAAGATTCTGCAAATTATATCAATAAGAATGACATTTTATTCAAAGTACTGTAAAGGAAAAGTAAGTTCAGTGTGTTGAATCATCGCTTCCTTGAATCCTACACACCAACTAAGCCACAGCACCTCTTCAACTAGAAGTGTTTAAGTGTTTTGAATACAGTATCGGTCACATCTATTGTGTCTTATGTTATAGTCTTCATTCAGCTGTAAACAAACACTAACAGGTGCTGTGGCTTAGTTGGTCCAAATCCCAGCCGTGCCTCGGATAGAAAAGCCATCTGGTAGCTCTAAAATCTGGTTTCCAAGGGCAACTATTGTCTTTCAAAAGAGCAGATTGTGGGATTTAACGTATCTTAGTTCTGACTCAACAAACTGAATATCCCCTTCTTAGGCTATGGTATAAACTAAGCTGTCTTTGAATGATTTAAAAATAGCTGCTTTAACCACAAATGAAATGAACAATTCAACAAAGGTGAAGTTGGGTTTTTAAAGGATTTCAATCCAGTATTTTCTACATCTAGGTTTTCTAGTTTGTGTTCTGTAAGTGGCGCTGTGGCTTAGTTGGTGATATCGCCTGTCTTGGAAACAGGAGATCCCGGATTCAAATCCCAGCAGTGTCTCAGTAACAACATCACTCTGAAAACTTTAACTAGTTTTGCGAATTAACTGCAATTAACATCAATTTAGCATTTTGGAAACCGTGTGCCTGAGATTTACACAGTGAACACTTCAAATTCAGTTGCTCTTAAAGGAACAGTTGGAATAATATGTACATTTGCTTACTGCCTAGAGTTACATGTTAAGATCGATATCTCTCTGTACTGTGAATATGATGCTTAGCTTAGCAACATGCTAGCCTGGCTCCATCCTAAGCTAAGCAATCCTCCTCCCTGCAGCTGGACCGTCTTCATATTGAGTGTTCAGACATGAGAGTGGTATTGATCCTCTCAGTCAGAAGCGTTATGACCCTGGGTCATTTCTTCTTGATGTGCTTTGGCTCGTCAGATCTCTCTCGGTTCCCCTCATGGTGTGTGTCATGCACACACACTCTATAAAGAGAACTGGTTCGTTCCTATGAAAGAAGCTCAACTGTGCCCGGAGGCGAAAAATATTTGACTATTCAAAACCTGTTTCTACCACATCAGTTTGGCCCGTAGATGAAAAACTAGTGTATCCTATGTTGCTGGAATAAAATGGATAGAAAACGTGTATGAATTCTCAACAACACCTTCAATGGGGTTTCGTTAGCAATCCTGAGTAAACTTTTGCAGTTTTTTGGACTGTTTAATTTCTCCAACGTTAAAAGAGTTCAGAGGGCTCTCCTGTGTGAGGCACTGCTGGGATTTGAACCCAGGATCTCCTGTTTACAAGACAGGCGCTTTCACCAACTAAGCCACAGCGCCATTAATGGATACAGCAAAAGAGTATTAGTAGTATTTATCACTTGTTTCTATCACATCAATTTTGCTCATATAACTAATCGTGTTACCTAGGGGTCTGAGTGATTTAGAATAAAGATAGAGAAGCCCTTTGACAATTGTAAACTAGATATTTTTTCAAGGAAAAGCAGACCTTAAGGTTGTTTGCAGTAGCTTATTGGACTCTTATTATGTCTAGTGAAAACAGTTCAAGACAGTTTCCTATGTGAGGCTCTGCTGGGATTTGAACCCAGGATCTCCTGTTTACTACACAGGCGCTTTCACCCACTAAGCCACAGCCCCTCTTGTTGATCCTCTCTGCTGCATGAAAACCAGGAAACATAGATGTGAACAATACTGGATTAAAAAGCCTCAAAACTAAGCTTTGCTTTTGTTTCTACATATTAAGTGAAAACGCCGTTCTTGTAAAACAGAAGAGCCTGGGTTCAAATCCCAGCAGAGCCTCACACAACATATGGATCCTTTGGAACAAGTGTTAAGCATTTAGTGGATCCACATTGTTATCTCTCAAGATCAGAGTGGTTGGTGTACATCAAATCCTACATACTGGTATTTTGAAGGATATAACCTGTATTTCTTTCTGAGGCACTGCTGGGATTTGAACCCAGGATCGCCTGTTTACGAGACAGGCGCTTTCACCAACTAAGCCACAGCGGCTCTTTTTGCTGTTGCAACTGCATGAAAACTATATTATGAGACATTCTAGATGTGACCAATACTAGATTTAAAAAACTTAACATGTCGGCATTTTTTATTTAAACGCCTTTCTTGTAGAACAGGAGGACTTGGGTTCAAATCCCAGAAGTGGCTCACACAAAGCACCAATATACGCATCCTACGGGACGAGTGTTTAGTGCATCTACATTGTTGTCAGTTAAGATCCAATCTGTGTGTTTGCACAATCCATGCACCGGGTCCAATGGGTTTTATGGTAAGAATTTCACATTAAGAATTCATCTGAAAGTCCATTTAAGGCCTCCATGGTTTCAGCTCTATGCTTAGGCAGGGATATTCAGTTTATTGAATAAGCAGTATTGTGCCGTGGTATATGCTCATTATATCACAGCTAAGGGGCGTGGTTCGGCCCGACGCGAAGCGGAGGCAGTTTGCTTTTCAGCCCAATGGTATACACAAGTTATTGAGCCGTTTCCGCTCTACATCCTGAACTCCTCCCTTCGATGCAATGCACTTCCGTTTTGGCGGACTGGGTTTGTTTTGCTAGCTAGCTCCGTTGTGCCGACAAAGCACTGATATCGCAGAGACAAAGAGGATATAACAATTACAACATGAAGAAAAGTGGTTCGGGAACTACGTGTGCGGTAGTTGGTTGCAATCACTCGAGAAAGCACCTGAACGAGTGGTTAGATAGAGAGTGCTACGACCATAAACCAGCACCCAGCACCCAGCCATGTTGTTCATTAAATACAGATAAACACAACAAATACTGCATGCATTGTATTTTTTAATATTATATATGAATATTTTCATAGTGATGTAATTGTGTGGGCTGCTTTTATATTTTAATTTGTAATACCTGTTAGGATTAAACATGTGATCTTTCTTGTTGAAGCCATTTCTTTAGTTTCCTCTAAACAATTAATTCATTCAGTGTTATTTATGTACAGTATGAGCTTAATATGAATGATGAACTGTGTTAAAAGAAATTGTAGCACTCTAAGGAACATATGAAATGCAATAATGCAATAACAGTGCAATAATGAAATTAAATTACATCAAACTTTATTTTCACTCAAACAGTACAGGCACATATGATATATTGCACAGCATAAAGAGATCATGTAAATTGTGCATTATGTAAACAACAGACAACTGTTGGCTCCTGTGGGCATGACCTAAATAAGGCAGTTTATTTTGGTTTTAAAATGCTGAGATATTTACTGCAGAACTGTAACCTTCCCTCAACAAAATCGTCAACAATTTTCGGGAGCATGTGGGCAAAGTATAATGTGCGCAGCCTTATGATATGCCTTCAGACTGTCCATTGATTTTCCATCTATTGCCATGGATTGAACGAAGTAGGAGCAAATTTTGCTGTACGTTATGCTGGGCCACGTCGTCATGTTATCCTCCCAGTTTTGCACTGAATTCGGGTGGGGGAGAGTAACGCCATCTCCAGTCAAAGAAGTAGAATCGTGTTCCCAAGCTAGCATCACTGTTAGCATCGAAATCGCTGTGTTTACACCAGTGCCCGTCTGACTGTTTACACCGGTTTACACCGACAGACGCTGTGCAAAAGACTTCCGGCGGAAATGAAGTGCATTTGTGTAGGGTTATGGCGCTACCCGTGGTTTGTCGCGTAAACTTGTCTATACTGTTTTTCTCAGACGCGGAGGGATACTGACTTGTTGTGAAAAGTAACTTACAATTCTACCCGTGGTATACGCTCAGTATATCACGGCTAAGAACCAATCAGATTGCTTGATTTGACTTGTCCGTTTTATAAATATACATATATATATATATACATATATATATAAATATATATTATGTCAAAGCTCACATTTGGAGCACTTAATGTGAATTAACGAGGTTTAAATGTCCTTTTTGTGTATTGTGGAACATTTTCCGTTGTTTTTGATTAAGGAACTAATATTAGAAAACTCTTTGTTATTTTTGCAGACTTTTGGTTTGTTGTCTTGGTAGTGGCTCTTCTCTGGAACAATCTGAAATGAACTGTGCAGCTTGTTGGGAGTGCGTAGAGCGAGGAGTGACCTGTTATGTCAAGGTTACTTAGACCTGGGGACATAAAAGCAAATACGTGTTTTTTCTCCAAAACGTCAAAAGTGCATTCCCTGAAATGTCATCCTATTCCTTCAATCCAAGAATTCAACTTCTAAAAATACGAAGAAGTGATTTGTGTACAGTGATGCTGACGGTAACTGTATCTGATGTTATTCACTACAACAGATCTATATCACTACGGACTGATGACAATACTATTTGGTCAGAAACGGTGCAGTTCTTATATATCAAATAGGCGTTACTGAGATTGAGATTGAACTAATTGTATGTGTAGTTTAAAGATAACAGTTATGCATTATACCTTAAAAACACATACTTGTAAGTGAAATAAATTAATGTAAATTTAATAAACGACAATTTATATTCAATATTAAAAAATCTAAAGCAGTCAGAATCAGAATAGGTATTAGTCCCACTGAGGGGGCATTGAAGTCGTTCTGATTGTTATAACGAATGCAATCACGTTTACAATTAAGTTTTTTTGGTGTGACCTAGAAGCCATTACTTTAGAGTGCTTTAAATAAAACATATATTTAAAGCAATTATTCGCTACCTAGCTTTTTAGATGGGTAGCTAATGTAAGCTAGCTAATAGATAGATAGTAGGTTGGTAGGTAGGTGATAGATAGTTTTCTGCTACGTATTTGAACATCAGCTATCTTTTCTTTAGCTTAGTTGCCATTGAGGCATCACACTGGTCCGGGTAGCTTGCAAACGTGTTCCTGTCCCGTTACCTGCATTGTGCTCAATATGATTCGGAAAGTGGAAACGGGCAATATTTTTACTCCACGATGTACACTGCAACAAGCCCGTTTTTCTCTTACCTTTGTCTTCCCGTCTGGCATTGAGAGTTATTATAAACTGTCCACCTGAGCTTTAGTATGTAGTTCGACCGGCTCATGTTTTTGTAGCTTCTCCTCAGATTTCTGATCAGAGACGTCAAATTAAAACACTGGTGATGATTCCACCTATACTTTGTTAATGGTGGATTTGTATAAATGGTGCTTTATTTTATACAAATCAAATGTCATCTTATTGTCATGTTACTCTTGCTATTAAAACTGATTGTATGTCCATGTCTCAGCGGTGGTTTAATATTCATGCAGCGTTCTCTGTGTGGAGGTCCAGAGCACAGCATGCTTTTATCTGACACCAGAAACACACTCAGCCTCTGTTGTTTTCTGCCTGTTTAGACACACACACACACACACACACACACACACACACACACACACACACACACACACACACACACACACACACACACACACACACACACACACACACACACACACACACACACACACACACACACACACACACACACACACACACACACACACACACACACACATACACTCTTGTCCTCTCTGATCTCTGTGCACTCGTCCTGCAGGTCCGGATTCACAGAGACGGAGAGTGGACAAACACGTCTACAGATATATATATATATATATATATATATATATATATATATATATATATATATATATATATATATCTACAGAGTGCTTGTTATTTGGTCAATTTTCTCTATCTGAACATAGCTACTGGAAGCACTTTCTGCACCAGATGCATAGTCACAACAGATTTTTGATATAAGGAATAAAGAAAGAAATCCACACACTGGTCCTTTGTTGCTTCAAATGAACATTGTATTCACTGTTTTTCTTTAATAGAAGACATTAAAACCCAGATTTTGGTAAAGATAAAAACACCCACTGTACAGTAAATGTGACTCCACGGATAGTCATGAACAGATACACAGTCAGTGAAAGGATACAGAAACTGTTCTTCTTTTTAAATAGCAAAAAGCATGATTTAAAGTGTGATCAAAACAAGCCAAAGAGACGCAACACAGACATGTCTGAAGAATACACAATGTATATTTACATGTTACCTATTAGACACTTTGATCCAAAGCAACTTACATACTCAATACTGTTGGCAAAAAATGCATTCACCTTTTTTACAAGATTTCCTGTTTACCTGTCAGGGGCCCTCACTCAGTCTCCAGCATCATTTGTATTTTAAATATTCACGTGTAGTTTAATTTGGGTTGAACAGTCGTTATGCAATCAGGAGTAGATCGGGTGCTGTGGTCACATTTGATTTCACACATTATTTCCAAGCATAACGTCTGTAAGTAGAGATACATTGGGAAATTATAGCACAAATCTGCAGTTTTGATTGGGTTTAAAATATCAATAATATATATATATATATATATATATGTGTATGGACTTGCTATACATTAAAATACAATGTGCACATTTATTTAATTAACTTTATATATCTATTTTTTGCTTTTATTGGAACACTTAAAACATTTCAACCGTGTTTTATTTAATTTAATTTCTTTCTTCAACTTCTTATGGTTATAGGAATGTTTTTTATGGTTGTTTTCATTTACTGTTGACTTGTTGTTCAATTAAGACAACAAAAATGGTTGGTTAATTATTAAATTCTAATCCAATATATGTGTTTTATTTAATTAAACATTTTTTATTCGACATTTAAATTGAACTTCTTATTTTGACTTAAACAAAACACATTTTTTTTTTTATTGCATATTTAACTTCTAATGTTTCTATAAATATTTTTTCAAGCCATTTATTTATATATTTTTCTATTATTTATTTCTAAAATGGAGTTACAAAACCCAGCTTCGCCCAGAATAAGTGAAGTATTGTGATTAAATCTGATTATTAAATTAATTAATATAAAGAAATATGAATACAGACCCTGACTCTCAGTATTTTGATTAAATTCAGGACATAAATTCCCATGAATGTGTAAACAGTGGGTTTTCAGACACAGCCAGCAGCATGGAGAGGTTTATGAGCGTTTGTTTAACAGGCACTAATACTGTGAGCAGAACTCATGGCACAGAGTCGGCAATCATCAAACTGTACATCTCTCCATGGGATAATTCATTTTACAACACAACACGGATACAGATAAGCTTTGCAAGCTGAGGAAACCCAGAACAGGAAGTGAGTTTTCACAAAGCAACGATACTGATCCACTTCTTTACGCTACATATATATATATTGCAGAGGCTGTCCTCCCAATGTTTTATATTTGCATTAACGCTGTGGTGTTGACCCCGTGAACTGGAGGATTTTCTCTAACTATTACGATGCATTTTACTCTGCCTGAAGCATCATCTATACCTGTACATATTCTTATAAATAACATACATTTGTTCCTATTTTTGCTCGATGAAGTGTACTGTGAGTGATGCATCAGTGAGGACATGAACACACAATGTGACGGTGTTTTCCTGCAGGGCAATAAAGATAGAAACCAAAAGGCCAATGGGATTTAGAAGGATGCAGGGATATCATATTTCTGTATTGGACCCTGAAGGCAGCATCTCCCTGGTCCAATGGTTTTAAAGTAAAAAGCTAACGTTGGGCTAACTACAGCACGGTCACATGACTTCACGTCACCACCGCTAAGCTAAAGGAGGCTAATGTTGGGCTATAAAGGAACTACAGCACGGTCACATGACTTCACGTCACCACCGCTAAGCTAAAGGCGGCTAATGTTGGGCTATAAAGGAACTACAGCACGGTCACATGACTTCACGTCACCACCGCTAAGCTAAAGGTGGCTAATGTTGGGCTATAAAGGAACTACAGCCCGGTCACATGACTTCACGTCACCACCGTTGAGCTAAAATCTAAAAGTCTTTTTAGCGTATGTGTTAACCACAGACCTCAGTTCAATCAAAAAAACACTGTCTTCTAGACAAGAGGACAGGAAGTGCTAACATGCTGACTCATTTCCAGGTTTAAGGACTCATTTCTGCAGCTATACATTGATGTTTTCACTCATTGTATTAGAGTAAAAAAGGTATATTCGTAGCATTTACATTTCATCCCCTCCTCCTGCCCGCCTCCTAAAGAAGAAATATTACTTTTCAATTATCTAATCCAATCAGGCACACAAGTGCTTGAGAAAGCACCAAATTGGTACATTGTCACCATTCGTAATAATAAGAACTGCATGGATGTGTGTGTGTGTGTGTGTGTGTGTGTGTGTGTGTGTGTGTGTGTGTGTGTGTGTGTGTGGCATGCTTCAGTATGTGTGTCCTCTCCACTCCTCTGCGCTGTAATTAGCATGATTGGAGAGCGATGGTTGGATCGAAACACAGGAAGAGAGGCTACTGATGAGGCTATTCACCCCACTGTGCATCCTGTCTGGCGCCTCTTCTCAGCAACAAGTGTGTGTGTGTGTGTGTGTGTGTGTGTGTGTGTGTGTGTGTGTGTGTGTGTGTGTGTGTGTGTGTGTGTGTGTGTTAGACAAGCAGAGAAGAAGAGAGAAAGCCTGCTCATTTGAGGAGCACTCGAACAAAGTTGATTACACATTCATTAAAGCCTCTCGTTCGCCCGCTCCACTTGACCTGACCTGGGTGAGGGATGGGGGTTGAGATGATGACATGATATGTATTTTTGGAGTACATGTTCTCACTCCACTCTCCTCTCAGACAGCTGCTGCTACATTATAATGGATGATATGTTATGTCATATTAGGTCGGTCATTCGCCTCTTTGATCACAGTTGATTGGTTGGGAATGCAATAAGATTTGACTGACAGATCACATAATTTCACTTTGAAGAGGTCGGGTAAACTCTATATCACCTCCTCTGCGTACTGGACAAAATAAAAGTCAATGGTTCCTGAATGTGTTTGTGGTTGTAAGCCTGGAATAAGGTCTGTGGTTAACACAAATTGAAGAGATTATTTATTCCACGACATAAAATACGTCAGTAAATACCCAACTGGTGAATTTAAAAAGAGAGGTTGCTAAAAAGTGTCTAAATGAGACGACTTAACGTCATCGCGCACAACATTAGCCACCTTTAGCTTAGCGGTGGTGACGTGAAGTCATGTGACCGTGCTGTAGTTCCTTTATAGCCCAACATTAGCCTCCTTTAGCTTAGCGGTGGAGACGTGAAGTCATGTGACCGTGCTGTAGTTCCTTTATATCCCAACATTAGCCACCTTTAGCTTAGCGGTGGTGATGTGAAGTCATGTGACCGTGCTGTAGTTCCTTTATAGCCCAACATTAGCCTCCTTTAGCTTAGCGGTGGTGACGTGAAGTCATGTGACCCTGCTGTAGTTCCTTTATAGCCCAACATTAGCCACCTTTAGCTTAGCGGTGGTGACGTGAAGTCATGTGACCGTGCTGTAGTTCCTTTATAGCCCAACATTAGCCACCGTTAGCTTAGCGGTCGTGACGTGAAGTCATGTGACCGTGCTGTAGTTCCTTTATATCCCAACATTAGCCACCTTTAGCTTAGCGGTCGTGACGTGAACTCATGAGACCGTGCTGGAGTTCCTTTATAGCCCAAGATTAGCTTTTTAACTTAGAAACCATAACGCGGTGTTAATATGTGGAGATTATCCTGCTGAACTAAACGTGTAATCATAAATGTCTGTTTGACACAGAGATTATTTTCCAATCACATGGAGAAAACCCATTGGACCAGGGAGATGTTTCCTTCAGGGTCCAACACATAAATAAGACATCCCTGCACCACTCTATTGATCTGGGTTCATGAGTTCAGAACAAGGTCATGTGAGACATTGCTGTTGAGTTTTCAAAATGTATTATTTTGGCACTTTGAGCTCCACAAGCTAACATCAAATTCAACTTCCAATATTATCTGTCGATCCCTTCTGAGGAAACGCAACAACAAACAAACCAATTTGTAATTTTTGCACAATAACTGTATGAGCTCATTTGCCTTTATGCAGACAGGGAACATGTTATGTCTTCGAATCATCGTATCAGAGCAGGAGACAACAGAGTGCATCCTCTAATCAAATAACGTGAGGTAATAAAATCTCGGCTCTGTGATGGAGATGTAATAATACTGAGAAGATCTGCTGCCTTTGCACACGGTCATTTAGATATACTTCATTATTTCAGGATGATTTGCATCCTTGCGTGGTTCTGCCCAAGAAACAGGAAAGCATTGCTAGAAGGTCGAGCATGCGCACTCAAAAGCTCATTTCTTTTCCATGCTTTTAGGTAAATTGGACATTTGACGAACTTGAAGTCCCTAAAAACCTTTTCCTTCCAATCAGCTAATTTCTGAGTGATGGGACCCTGCAGGAGCACACATTTTCTGCCAAAGCTCAGTTGGAAAATGTTATTATTTAAATGTATAATTATGATTTATTAACAGTATTTTAATTAAAATCTGATGGAGGTTGATTGCTCTTGGTGCCAGGGCAATCAAATCTGATTAAAATAATATTTCACCCCCACAATGATCATTTGTACATTAATTACTCCACATTAGTTCACAGGTGGAGGTGTGCGAGTACATTTTATTTAAAAGTTTTCTTTTTGGTGCATTTCTCCTTTAAACTCAAACAGTCTGGACCCTAAAGTTAACCTTTGCTGTTCTTTTTTTACTTATTGATATGCTTTTCACCACGGCATATAAGCTTTATTTTGTTTAGATGTTAAAACATAAGAAAAATAAACATAAATGTCATTCTTTCCTAAAAAAGACTACCTTTTTGCTACCTGGTCCCCAATTTTATTTTAACTTGTAGTTTTTTGTTTCGTTTTTTTTAGGTTGAATCGACGCTTCAGATGTAATCGTTCATGAATCTTAACCTGCCGGCAAGGGCTATCGGATTTTTTACGAAACTATGGCTTCTTAACATTTAACAACCTATTAATGTGTCATACCCACTTAACGGGAAGAAACTCAGCTTGGCAAAGACAACACACAACTTCACTTTACGGGGCCAAAACGGCAAATACATCTTACCTTTGCTGTTTTCTGATCAAAAGAGGTGTTCAATGGCATTACAACGCATATAAGCACTGCTGAAGGTTAATCCAATGTCTCTGTGTCACTTTGAAATGCTTACTGATTATCCATCATAACATTTAGGGCAATGAACGTAGTTTTCTATAGATCGTAACCCAGCTTCCGGCTTTGGGCATGCTGGCCGCACATCACTCTCATTCACCAATGGTAATGTTTAGATGGATTTAGGAACTTCCCCTTGATTCTATTGGCTCTAACGGTTCAAAAGAGGCGTCAATCACCAAAATCGACCGATGGGTTCCAGAGATATGGCAAATGCACCCAAATCACCCCAGAGTTGGGTTTTTCTATAATACCTCATTCACACCAACGCAACTCCGGTTCAAGCTCCGTGCTAGAGCTTTTCAGGTTCAGAACCGGTTCTTTAAATGTTTTTACTTTGTTCAATCTGAATTTACTTTAAAATAAAAACATCTATATTGATTCTGACTTTTCTACATCCAACTCACAGGTGTGTCATTGCTTTGAGAAAAAAGATGATTAATTTACCCCTTTTAGAAGTGAAGAGATATTCATTTGTTCTGGGAATGTCCTTTTCGAGCCTGAGACCTGAAAAACAGGCTCAGGGCTGAACAGGTTATGGGAGAAAACCACTATCCTAAGTGTATTAAATTGCAGTAAGGGTTACTCTTCCCTTAATCGTTGTACCTACGAATGGAAGTCCGCCACATCACTCAACAAGAAATATATTTATCTGTCAATGTGCAAAGCCAGACATCTAAGATTTTGATGTTTTTATGACTGAACTGAGGACATGGTGAAGACGTAAATCCCTTAAATCTCCGCACGTTTATTTTCCCGCCTCTGGAAATAAATTGGGATGTCATGGTGCTGACAGGACGATTTGTAGTTGTTGTTGTGTTTGTACGTCCTCTATTTTGGTTTTTGCACACAATGTGCGGTACATCAGATATGTGTCCACGTATCCAACACGGAGTTATGCTAATCTAACGATCAGAATAAAGACATTGTGATTCCTCTGAAGTCAAATCAGCTCCTCAGCTTCCCGTCAGCTGACACTGGAATCTATAACAACAGCTTTTGTGCGCCGTGAATAGACCGGGAGTCAGGGTGTGTGTGTGTGTGTGTGTGTGTGTGTGTGTGTGTGTGTGTGTGTGTGTGTGTGTGTGTGTGTGTGTGTGTGTGTGTGTGTGTGTGTGTGTGTGTGTGTGTGTGTGTGATGGGTGATGGGTGACAACAGGCGATCTCTCTGCTGGTGTGTGTGAGTGTTGTGAATTTACTCTGCAAGTCATTTCCACCTTGAAGCTATTGAGCCACTAAATGTTTCTGATAATAGTGAGAATTTTGAAGGGATTTCCAAATGCAAAACAAGCAAAACTAGTTTGGATTATTTATTTTTTATGTCTGTAAGCATCATTACACTTATTAAAAATTGATTCTGTGTTCTTTCTTGCTTCTTGTCGGCCAATTTCAACCTTGAAAGAGCAGTGAGTACTAAATGATAATTGTGGGGCTTTTGGAGTGATTTTCAAAACTATTTATGAAAATTCATTTTTTAGTCTTTAAACATTAACTTTTATTCAAAAAGGATTATGTGTTCTTTCTTGCCTTTTGGTAACAATGTCCACCTTGAAAACAGGCATTAAGTCTCACTTAATCTGATAAATGTGGGACTTTTGGAGGGCTTTCCAAATTCAAAACAAGCAAAATTCTCAAAACGATTGAAGAAAATGTGTTTTTTAGTCTTTAACTATCATCCAGTTTTATTAAACAGGGATTATCTGTTCTCTCTGGCTTTGTGTTTACTGCTGTCTGATGAATTAGAGCTCCACTGTTTGCAGGATGTTCTCGCTTAAAGCCTTTGCTTGTTCTGTACACAGCACATATTGGGTAAATATTGTGGACTTAGTATAAGCTTACTGCAGGATGTTTAGAGTAAAAATATTCCGGCTTTCATTAAACAAACTCTGCATGGATATAGATACCATAGATGTTTGTATATCATGATAAATACAACACTGTGACACTTTGACTGAGAGAAGCTTAATGAGTTTCCTGTAAAATCTCACGCCAGGATTGACATTTTCTACCGTCGTTAAACATGTGTGTGTGTGTGTGTGTGTGTGTGTGTGTGTGTGTTTACCACAGCAGGGGGTTACTGTATCCCATGTTACCTAAGCAGCCTTTCCTGGACCCCAGCAGAGTGAGTGTCATCCCTGCTATCTCACCCATTTACAGACATTATGCTACGCAGCAAGGCACAACACATTACAGAGCTAACTATGGTATCTGTGAACATTCAGGGTGTCAAGAAGCCCTTTAACCTGATGCAACACACACCTTATATGATAATGTTATGGTGGAGAAACAGATAATATCATGTGGATATGTGAGAGAGGTGAAGGTTAGTCTAACATATACAGTAAATACAAATACAAAGCACACAAAGGATGGAAGGGACAATGAAAGGAATCGTGTTTTCTGGAGGTAAATGTACAAATGAATGTAACCCAGCAAAAACAACTTAAAAA
>NW_027639939.1:0-1000 GCF_949606895.1 Notothenia rossii
TGTGTGTGTGTGTGTGTGTGTGTGTGTGTGTGTGTGTGTGTGTGTGTGTGTGTGTCAGAGAGCTATGCAGGAAAATAACAGAGTAGGTCCTCCGTATGTCAGAGCTCCTTTTTATTTCACAGCAGAGCTCACCGCTCCCCCTCATTGATAGAGACAGACTTGACGTCCTGAACACATCACAGGTTGGCTTTGACTCGCAGACAGACAGCTTTGTTGTTCCAGTTTAACTACGCCACGCTTTCCACGCTGCCGGCGATTTGCATCTGTGCTCCATGATCCGCCCGCGGGGAATAGAAAGCTCTAATCCAATCAGCAGGTCCCTGAAGTGCTGCCCCTGAGAGGGAGACACAACAATAGGATCACTCTGCACAGAGAGGGAGGAGGAGGAGAGGGAGGAGGAAGAAGAAGAGGAGGAAGAGAGGGAGGAGGAGAGAAGGAAGAGAGGGAGGAAGGTGGAGACAGAGAGAGGTGACGGTGGGGAAAAGAAAAGACGAGTTAGGTGAGAATAGGAAGAACAGAGTGGTCCTCTTCTGAATCCAATGAATGCCAAAAAATAGAAAGACAGACTAAAAGAAAAGTGCTAAGAATAATTAAAATGTTGGCTTCAAACATTGATTATTAACTTCATAACGTGCTGCAGTGGACCCTGAAGGCAGCATCTCCCTGGTTCAATGTGATGTTCTTACCAGATTTTTAAATATTTCAGAAAGTAAAAATCTCTGTTTCAAACAATCTTTTATGATATTTACACGTTTAGTTCAGCAGGATAATCTCCACATATTAACACCACCACTTAGACCCTCCAGAAAAACGCGATTCTGCGATCGCAGAATTTACCGCATAATCAGCAAAATGGCGCAGATTTTTAAAAGGCCGCATAATCCCCGCATTTTTCCACAAAAGTTGAGAAGAAAAAAAGTTAACTCGTCTTCACGTGAAGTCATCAGCTCGCGCATCACAGAATGTAAACAACACTGTATAGAGTGAACGTGTGGAGCTC